>NW_019943985.1:0-16469 GCF_002910315.2 Salvelinus sp. IW2-2015 | reverse complement strand
GTGTGTGTGTGTTTTACTTGCATCAGTTGTGTGTGATAATTACAGTTAAATGATTTTACAGTTGGTTTCTACTGAGTGAAAACCCTTATTACATGTTAAATTAATCTATTTACCCTCTAAAACAAACAAGCAATAACCTGAAGTTCAGTTGAGAACTGTGTCTCCTGCACACTGAGGATTACACTTCATCTGATTTGACAGTTTATTTCTGTGTCTTTGTGTAACCGGTGTGAAATGACTAGCTAGTTAGCGGTGCACACTGGCAACGTTTCAATCGGTGACGTCACTCGCTCTGAGACCTTGAAGTAGTTGTTTTTTCCGTCGCTCTGCAAAGGCTGCGGCTTTTTTCGTGGAGCGATAGCTAGTGATGGTTCATGGGAGGCAGTTGTTGATGTGTTCAGAGGGTCCCTGGTTCGAGGCCAGCTTGGGGCAAGGAGAGGGACACTGTTACATTCACACCAAACCCTCCCAAATCCCAAATTTACCAGACACCACCCCAAGGGGACAAAAGTATGATTTATCTGCTCGATGCAGCCTTCTGTCTGTTGGAGTGTGTGTGTGTGTGTTTCTGAGGTAGTAATAATTAATCCCTCATTTAAAAGAGATAAAAGCTGTGTGAAGGCTGTGGAGTCATTTGGAGTAATCTCTACACTCCACATCACAGGCCTTCAGGCTCACACGCACACACACACACTCACACCACACGCACACACACACACACTCACACCACACACAAACACACTCCCACCACACGCACACACACACACACTCACACCACACACACACACACACACACACTCCTCTACATCAGAGTTCTTCAAGCTTTACTGTGTCAGATTTGAGCTCTTCTCTCCCAAACTGTCATTCACATTCACACATCTGTCATGGCTCTCCTTCTCTCCTTCTCTCCCCCTCGCTCACTCTCTCACACTCTCTCTCCCTCTCTCTCAGAAGGGGGTGAGGAGGGGATGCGAGGGGGGACGCTGTGGGATTATTTAAGATGCTCTTTGAAGAGGTTTCAGATGTTTTTGGAAGATGGGCAGGGACTATGCTGTCCTAGCTACAGGAGGAAGATGGGCAGGGACTCTGCTATCCTAGCTACAGGAGGAGGCTGGTTCCACCATTGGGGTGCCAGAACAAAGAACAGCTTGGGTTGGGCTGAGCGGGAGCTGGGCTGAGCGGGGGCTGAGCGGGAGCTGGGCTGAGCGGGACCTGGGCCGAGCGGGAGCTGGGCCGAGCGGGAGCTGGGCCGAGCGGGAGCTGGGCCGAGCGGGACCTGGGCCGAGCGGGAGCTGGGCCGAGCGGGAGCTGGGCCGAGCGGGAGCTGGGCCGAGCGGGAGCTGCCCTGCCCTCCCCTGCTTTAAGAAGTTAAGAACATTCAAATAATTGTTAAGTAAAAAATAGATCGAAAATACAAAATAAAACTAACAAATAATTAAACAGCAGCAGTAAAATAACAAGCAAGGCTATATACAGGGGGGTACCGGGCATGTAGGTAGAGTTAAAGTAACTATGCATAGATAATAAACAGAGAGTAGCAGCAGTGTAAAAGAGGGGTCTGGGCAGCCATTTGATTAGCTGTTCAGGAGTCTTATGGCTTGGAGGTAAAAACTGTTGAGAAGCTTTTTCGTCCTAGACTTGGCACTCCGGTACCGCTTGCCATGCGGTAGTAGAGAGAACAGTCTATGGCTGTGGTGGCTGGGGTGGCTGGGGTCTTTGACGATTTTTGGGGCCTTCCTCTGACACCGCCTGGTGTAGAGGTCCTGGATGGCAGGCAGCTTTTCCCCAGTGATGTACTGGGCCGTACGCACTACCCTCTGTAGTGCCTTGTGGTCAGAGGCCGAACAATTGCCAAACCAGGCAGTGATGCAACCAGTCAGGATGCTCTCGATGTTGCAGCTGTAGAATCTTTTGAGTATCTCAGGACCCATGCCAAATCTTTTTAATTTCCTGAGGGGGAATAGGCTTTGTTGTGCCCTCTTCACAACTGTCTTGGTGTGTTTGGACCATTCTAGTTTGTTGTTGATGTGGACACCAAGGAACTTGAAGCCCTCAACATGCTCCACTACAGCCCCGTCAATGAGAATAAGAGAGTATATTGTGTTATTGATGTGTGTCGTGAAACAGTGTTGTTTGATGAAGGCATTGTCTGTATAGTTTTTTTGGCCTTTCCCCCCCAGCATTGTCCCAGTCATATCCACGGCAGCAGGAAGAATTAAGTCCTCCACAATAGTATGGGGCTTGCCTGTCCTAGCCACTCGGTAGCTCACCACATAAGACGCTTCTAGCCCCTTCTTATTAATGATATCTGTTGCTTTAATATATGTCTTACTACTCAAAAGTCGTCTTTATTCTCGCTCAAAAAACTCCCGTGGCTTATTTTTCAAATTGTCCTGTTTCATTTTCAAATGTCTGTGCAAGAGGGTATGGTTTCCTGTGAGAGAGTAACGGTTAATGCGATTGGATATACATTATTTGTCTAGGCTTCCTGTTTTTGACATTGTGTTGTTATTTCGCTGAACACCAGATGGTTTATTTTATTTTTGGCAGTGAAACGAGGCTACTCAGGCGAGAAAAAAACCTCACCCACATGCATAGCCCCGTTGGAAAATATAAATGTACTGTTTGAAAATGTGAAGAGAATTTTCTTTCTCCCAAAAAATGTATAAAACAGGGGAAATGGTAGAATGGGATGTTATTGATATCTTGATGAAATCTGTGTCTTGTCTTCACCTGTTACATTCAGGATGAATCCATTAGACCATTAGACCATTAGAACGTTAGACCATTAGAACGATAGACCATTAGAACATTAGAACGTTAGACCATTAGAACGATAGACCATTAGAACGATAGACCATTAGAACATTAGAACATTAGACCATTAGAACGTTAGACCATTAGAACGTTAGACCGTTAGAAAGATAGACCGTTAGAACGTTGGAATGTTAGACCATTAGAACGTTAGAACGCTAGNTACCATTAATCCATTAGAACGTTAGACCGTTAGAAAGATAGACCGTTAGAACGTTGGAATGTTAGACCATTAGAACGTTAGAACGCTAGACCGTTATACCATTAATCCCTTAGAACATTATACTGTCATGACGTTGGCCTGAGGGGGGAGGTTTATGACCCCCATAAATACCTTTCCCCTGTTTCCTCTCTCTACTCTACCGATGTGACTAATGAAAATCCCTTTGTTAACATAGAGAGTCTGGTAACATCAAAAGGTGGGAAACTGAACCATATTCCGGTAATCCAACCAGTTGAAAATATGCGTTGGGTACTTAATGATGTCAGATCAGTTATTTGATGTCAGATCAGTTGGCGTCTGAGACATAATTACTGATGACAGGACGACATAAACTGTATCTTGGAAAATCAACACATTCTATTTATCAGATTTACATGGAAATGTTGTGCAATTTAAATCTTTAAATATGAAACTATTTGTGAAAAGATTAAATATAATTTTTTGCTTTTTAATGAGAGACCGGTTTGTCATAAGAACACCACTCTGCTCACTCAGAGGCCCAAGTGAACAGACATGGGTTGTAAACTATGAAACACAGCCCTCTCTCCCAATCCTATATAAGCCCCTTGGCGAAAATGTTACTTTCTGTTCCAATGACATGCGGACTGGCAGTCCCCACATTGAAAGGACAAAGACCACCTACAGAACTAAGCCAACATCAGCAAGAACCTAACGCAATTGGCATCGAATTTCAATGTGAAGGTGACGACCTACACACCGAGAGGATGAATTTCGAATATACCAGCCAGAATATAACATGAGCTTAAAGTATGGCAACTTGGTATTAACTTTGAACTCTTATTCACTAAAGAAGTGCTACCCCCTCCGCACGCTAAATGTGGGCTAGGAGAGGACGGACAGAGTATCCATTCTACCACGCTCCAGTTCACCACTAGACAGTCTACAGAGGACCAGAGATTCATGCTGGACCACCCGGCCTCCCATCTACCGAAGAGCAGCTCAGAGTAAATATTTATTGCATTCTCCTTTTTGAAATGGGAGGTGATTTAGAATGCATAAGATACTGTATTTACGATAGCAGAGCTTCTCCCTTTGTTCCTCAGTCTTCCCGCTCTTTCACTCAAACCCCTTCCTTTTCTTTGTGTAACCAGCCGCTCTATTGGCTCCGTTCACCAGGTCCATCAATGTATGATTCATTCTGTGTATATGTAATTCTGTGTGATTAGTTAGGTGTTTAGTAAATAAATAATTAAACCAAATGTTGTATTGCTGTTTCAAATTGTTAGCCAGGGTTCGTGAAGATAACCAAGAATTTACAACTTTCAGATGAGACTAAATAAGGTGAGGATTAAATATTGACTACTACTGACGTAAAAGATTACTAGGTCTTTAAGAGTTTATTCGGAGGATAACAGCTCTATAAACATTATTTCGTGGTGTCCCGACTTTCTAGTTAATTATCTACCTGATTAGCTTAATCAGGTAATATTAATTACAGAGAAATTATTTTATAGAATAGCATGTTATATCACTTAATCCGGCATAGCCAAAGACACGACAATACCAATAGAACATTAGACCACTAGAACATTAGAACATTAGAACAGAACATTAGACCACTAGAACATTAGAACATTAGGACATTAGACCATTAGAACATTAGAACATTAGACCATTAGACTATTAATCCATTAGAACATTAGACCATTAGAACATTAGAACATTAAAACATTAGAACATTAGACCATTAGAACATTAGAACATTAGAACATTACACCATTTGAACATTAGAACATTAGGACATTAGACCATTAGAACATTAGGACATTAGACTGTTAATCCATTAGAACATTAGACCATTAGAACATTAGACCACTAATCCATTAGAACATTAGAAAATTATCTAATTAGAACATTAGACCATTAGAACATTAGACCATTAAAACTTCTTACGGCTGAGATCCCGTTAACGGGATCGATATGACAACAGCCAGTGAAAAGTGCAGGGCGCCAAATTCAAACAACAGAAATCTCATAATTAGAATTCCTCAAACATACCAGAATGGTACACCATTTTAAAGTTAAACTTGTTGTTAATCCCACCACAGTGTCCGATTTCAAAAAGGCTTTACGACGAAAGCACACCATCTTATTATATTAGGTCAGCACCTAGTCACAGAAAAACACTGCCATTTTTTCAGCCAAAGAGAGAAGTCACAAAAAGCAGAAATAGAGATAACATTAATCACTAACCTTTGATCTTCATCAGATGACACTCATAGGACTTCATGTTACACAATACATGTATGTTTTGTAAGAAAATCTTAGTTTACATTGGCGAGTTATGTTCAGTAATGTTTTGCCTCCAAAACATCCAGTGATTTTGCAGAGAGCCACATCAATTTACAGAAATACTCATAATAAACATTGATAAAAGATACAAGTGTTATACATGGAACTTTAGATAAACTTCTCCTTAACTTGATTTATGGATTTTATAGCATTATAGCATGTTATAGCATTTTCACGTTTGGATGAAAAGCATGCCCAGAGTAAACTGCCTGCTACTCAGTCCCAGTTGCTAATATATGCATATTATTAGTAGATTTGGACAGAAAACACTCTGAAGTTTTTAAAACTGTTTGAATGATGTCTGTGAGTATAACAGAACTCACATGGCAGTCGAAAACCTGAGAAAAATCCAACCAGGAAGTGGGAAATCTGAGGTTTGTAGGTTTTAAACTCTTGGCCTATCGAATACACAGTGTCTATGGGGTCATTTTGCACTTGCTAAGGCTTCTACTAAATGTCAACAGTCTTTAGAACCTTGTTTGATGCTTCTACTGTGAAGTAGAGGGGAATGAGTCAGAGGTCTGCCAGAATGCCTTGAGCTCGTGATGCTCGTTCTAGTGAGAGCAAGCTCTGTTCCATTGTTTTTCTGAAGACAAAGGAATTCTCCGGTTGGAACATTATTGAAGATTTATGTTAAAAACATCCTAAAGATTGATTCTATACATCGTTTGACATTTCGCCTGGCCTGCGCATCGTGAATTAATCCATTAGAACATTAGACCTTTAATCCATTAGAACATTAGACCATTTATCCATTAGAACATTAGAACATTAATCCATTAGAACATTAGACCATTATTCCATTCGAACATTAGACCATTTATCCATTATTCCATTAGACCATTAATCCATTAGAACATTAGACCATTAATCCATTAGAACATTAGACCATTATAACATTAGAACGTTAGACCATTAATTCATTAGAACATTAGACCATTAATTCATTAGAACATTAGATTATTAGACCATTAGACCATTAGACCATTAATCCATTAGAACATTAGACCATTAGAACATTAGACCATTAATTCATTAGAACATTATACCATTAATCCATTATAACATTAGACCAGTAATACATTAGAACATAAGACCATTATAATATTAGAACATTAGGCCATTAGAACATTAGAACATTAAACCATTAATCCGTTAGAATAATTGAACATTGGACCTTTAATCCATTAGAACATTAGACCATTAGAACATTAGAACATTAGACCATTAATCCATTAGAACATTAGAACATTAGAACATTATACCATTAATCCATTAGAACATTAGACCATTAATCCATTAGAACATTAGACCATTAGAACATTAGACCATTAGAACATTAGAACGTTAGACCATTAATCTATTAGAACATCAGACCATTATAACATTAGACCATTAGAACATTATAACATGAGAACATTTATCATTTAGAACATTAGACCATTACACAATTAGAACATTAGACCATTAGACCATTAGACCATTAGAACATTAGACCATTAGAACATTAGACCATTAGAACATTAGAACATTAGAACATTAGACCATTAGACCATTAGAACATTAGACCATTATAACAGCGGATTCTGGTTTTACATATGACACGTAGTAAATTCCAGTATGGAATTAGTGAAAAATATCCATTCATAAACGTGTGCACAGTCACGCAAATGCACACACACACACACACACACACACACACACACACACACACACACACACACACACACACACACACACACACACACACACACACACACACACACACACACACACACACACACACACACACAGACAGTTCGAATACCAAAACGTACATTAAAGTCAATGTTTGGACGTACCTACTTATTCAAGGGTTTTTCTTTATTTTGACTATTTTCTACATTTTAGAATAATAGTGAAGACATTAAAACTATGAAATAACACACATGGAATCATGTAGAAACCAAAAAAGTGTTAATTAAATAAATCAAAATATATTTGATATTCTTCAAAGTAGCCACCCTTTGCCTTGATGACAGCTTTGCACACTGTTGGCATTCTCTCAACCAGCTTCATGAAGAATGCTTTTCCAACAGTCTTGAAGGAGTTCCCACATATGCTGAGCACTTGTTGGCTGCTTTTCCTTCACTCTGCGGTCCAACTCATCCCAAAACATCTCAATTACATTAAGGTCGGGTGGTTGTGGAGGCCAGGTCATCTGATGCAGCACTCCATCACTCTCATTGGTCAAATAGCCCTTACACAGCCTGGAGTTGTGTTTTGCGTCATTCTCAAAACAAATGATAATCCCAAGATAATCAATAAGAGCAAACCAGATGGGATGGCATACAATGTAGAACGCTGTGGTAGCCATGCTGGTTAAGTGAGCTTTGAATTCTAAATAATTCACTGACAGTCTCACCAGCAAAGCACCCCTGCACCATCACACCTCCTCCTCCATGCTTCACGGTGGGAACCACACTTGTGGAGATAATCCGTTCACCTACTCTGCGTCTCATAAAGACACAGCGGTTGGAACCAAAAATGTAACATTTTGACTTATCATACCAAAGGACAGATTTCCACCGGTCTAACGTCCATTGCAGGTGTTTCTTGTCCCAAGCAAGTCTCTTCTTCTTATTGGTGTCCTTTAGTAGTGGTTTCTTTGCAGCAATTCAACCATGATGGCCTGATTCAAGCAGTCTCCTCTGAACAGTTATGAAGAATTTATTTGGGGTGCATTTCTGGGGCTGGTAACTCTAATGAACTTATCCTCTGCAGAAGAGGTAACTCTGGGTCTTCCTTTCCTGTGGCGGTCCTCATACACGCTGTCTGACCTTCATGTCTTAAAGTAATGATGGAATGTCGTTTCTCTTTGCTTAATTTGAGCTGTTCTTGCCAGGATATGGACTTCGTCTTTTATCAAATAGTTTTGATGTCTTCGCTATTATTCTACAATGTAGAAAATAGTAAAAAATAAAGAAAAACCCTGGAATGAGTAGGTGTGTCCAAACTTTTGACTGGTACTGTGTGTGTCTTATGCACTCTTTCTACCGGCTCTACACACATATATCATTCAGAAAAAACTCTCAAAATCAAGTTCAAGTTGTAGAAGTTTTCCACCAGCAGGCTGTCGCCTCTCTAACTCAGTTGCCCTAGTGAAAGTCTTCCCGAGCAGAACCGTATCTGTAGCCAGTCAACCAGGACGCTCCAGCTCTCCGCTGATAATGTGCGTTTAATAAGAACTAAATTGGCCGGTGGATAGCTGTGGCTTGATCCCTGTGAAAATGACAGGTTGACGTTTAATGCCATTGATATGTGTCTGATGGGGGTGACAGCCGTGTAAGGGACTAATGGAGCGCCTCCACTAGCAGCTGTTAAAAATGGTTGAGTGAGCTTACAATTATCACAAGCTATAAGGTTCTGCTCAGAGAGACAGGCCCTGTGGAGACAAACAAGCACTTTACTGAACAGGGGGACACAGAACACATTGCATATAATATAGCCACCATTTACATGGCTATAGGAACATATTGAACACCTTATATATAGTATACTGTAGCCACCATTTACATGGCTATAGGAACAGAGTGGAAACATTACATATGTGACCCACCACCTCAATGGATAAAAGTAGAGACTCAGAGTTATGAAATGGTATATTATACACTACAGTTGAGAAACAATGACAAAGTCATTCTGCTTTGAAAGTTGATAATTTTGTAACCCCCACTTTTGAGAAAATGTTTGGGTACACCTACTGGAGAGTTCTTCTTTGTCTACACCCAGTCAGCATCGTTCACACCCTCTTAAGCTTTAGCCCCACCCATCTCTTTAAGGATTCACATGTGATGCTAAATAAGAGTAAATACAGTACTGTAGTAAACAACCAAGGATTTCAAGACTAAAAGTGGTGAAAGTAGGAGCAAAACGTTCTAGTAAAAATACACTTTATCCCAGCCTTGGCCTTTAACCTAATCTGACTTTGGTGCAGGTCATGTTGCTCGTCACATTATCGTCTTTCTGGTAAACACACTATATCAAATACAATATATGTTTATTTAACACATGCGTAGGATACAGAAGGCGTAAAAGGTACAGTGAAATGGTTACTGGCATAGTCAAATCAAATCAAATCAAATGTATTTATATAGCCCTTCTTACATCAGCATTAGACCATTAGACCATACATCAGCTGATATCTCAAAATGCTGTACAGAAACCCAGCCTAAAACCCCAAACAGCAAGCAATGCAGGTGTAGAAGCACGGTGGCTAGGAAAAACTCCCTAGAATTGCCAGAACCTAGGAAGAAACCTAGAGAGGAACCAGAGGCTCTGAGTGGAGTCTTTTTGTTTAGACACATAATCCCAACCCATACTATTATGAACCATGCATGAATCTGCAGGTAGCTAATGCTAACCAACTAGTTTCAAAATAATTAGCTAGCTAACATTAGGCTATAAATAGCAATGCTAATGAGTTTCTGAGATACAAATAATATTACTACACAGCACAAACACGTAACGTTACCTAGTGAGCCAGACAGCTAACGTTAGCTAGCTAACTAACAATACACTTTAAAACTTATTGTTCACTACAGGGGTGCTGTTTCAACTTCGACATTTTGCGTCTCCAAATTAAACTGCCTCGTACTCAATTCTTGCTCGTACAATATGCATATTATTATTACTATTGGATAGAAAACAATCTCTAGTTTCTAAAACCGTTTGAATTATGTCTGTGGGTGAACCAGAACTCTTTCTACAGCGAAAATCATGACAGGACATGCGAAGGTCAGAAAAATAGTCTCTGTTCTCAGATCAGTTAAGCTCTGTGTGTGCCCTATGGATCGAAATGAACTGCACCCGCCTTCCCCTGGATGTCAGTAACCAATGGAGAAGTGGAATGGTGTTTATACGTATTTCTCAAGCTTATAAAAGGGCAAGGAACGAGGTGCGCTCTCTTTTCGACTTCCGCCATTACGCAACGCAAGACCTCAGGATAGCATTTTGAAACGCTCAGTTATCGGCCTTAGATATGTCCGTCTGTAATTTAATTCGGTATAGGTGTTAGAAAACATCATAACGAAGTTTTTGAAACCGATTTATATCAGTTTATGCGAGTATATTGCTATTTTCGGAATTTTCGTAGTATTGCGTTTGAGGATTTGGACATGTGTGTGCCACGTAGCTACTGTTAGCTGCTAGTTCCGAAGTTGAAGTGGACGTTTTACAACAAAGCAACGATTATTTTGGACAAAAGGACACCTTGCCCAAGATTCTGATGGAAGCTCGTCCAAAAGTAAGGACTATTTATGATTTTATTCCGGATTTATGTGTGAAAAATGTAAACGCATTTTTTCGGCCATTATTGCGGCACTAGTCTGGCTGTAACCACACTGTATGTCTAGTAACGTTAATTTTAAAAATCTAAATCAGCAGTTGCATTAATAACCAATGCATCTTTCATTAGCTGTCCAACCTGTATTTTTTTAGTCAATCTAATCGATAAATAATCGTAAACTTAGGTGCCCTTCCAAGATGGCGCCGGCCAGAATGCATGCCATGTTTTGACTGATTACATAGCATAACCACGATTTGTGATGCTAAATATGCACATTTTCGAACAAACTCTATATTCATTGGTTAATATGATGTTACAGGACTGTCATCTGAAGAATTCTGAGAAGGTTAGTGAAAAAATTATATATTTGGTGGTGATAACGTTATCGCGCTTTTGCCTTAATCAATGCTGGGGTGATGTTAGCTCATGTGGTATGCTAATATAACGATATATTGTGTTTTCGCTGTAAAACACTTAGAAAATCTGAAATATTGTCTGGATTCACAAGATGTTGGGCTTTCATTTGCTGTACGCTGTGTATTTTTCAGAAATGTTTTAAGATGAGTAATTAGGTAATACACGTTGCTCTCTGTAGTTATTCTAGTCGCTTTGGGTGAGTTTTGTGATAGTGGCTGCAATGGTAAACTATGATTTATACCTGAAAAATGCAAAATTTTCTAAAAAAACATATGCTATACCATAAATATGTTATCAGACTGTCATCTGATGAAGTTGTTTCTTGGTTAGTGGCTATATATATCTTTATTTAGTCGAATTAGTGATAGCTACTGATGGAGTAAAAAACTGGTGGAGTAAAAAAGTGGTGTCTTTTGCTAACGTGGTTAGCTAATAGATTTACATATTGTGTCTTCCCTGTAAAACATTTTAAAAATCAGAAATGATGGCTGGATTCACAAGATCTGTATCTTTCATCTGGTGTCTTGGACTTGTGATTTAATGATATTTAGATGCTTGTATTTACTTGTGACGCTATGCTAGGCTATGCTAGTCAGCTTTTTTACTGTGGGGGGTGCTCCCGGATCCGGGTTTGGTAGCAGTGAAAGGTTTGGCATGAAAAATACTTCCTGACAAAATAAGAAGCAAAAAAACTTCTGGAAATGTAGCTAGACTCTCTTTCCTCGATACATGTATGGATGCTTCTCCCTCTCTGTCACGGTTGCCACGGTTGCCCTTTAGTTTGAAGATGTAATCCGGAGACAGGTGTTTTATACAACAGCCTTCTCTGTGTTCTCTTGTCGACTCAAACCACATTTGCAATCCCACTCTGCTTCCACTGGGCATTCTACTGATTTCAAAAGTCTGTCAACTTCTTCCCATGAAAACAACACTGTTGATTGCCCCTTCTTCCCCATCACCGTCGTCAGAAGGTTCTACAATGTCAGGGATTTCCTCATCGTCTGATTGATTTTCAGAGTCAGAGAGAGAGTCAGCATGGTACGATCGTCCTCCAGGAAATAGACCATCACAACTTTTTCCCACTGATCTTTGTTGATAGCGCTCGGTATTAAATTCAAGGCAGCAATGTTGACAGCAGTAGTAAGACCTTTGCAGTTCATCATGATATCTTCCAGAAAAGCCGCGGTAGCCAGGATTACCTACACATACTGAGCAGCTCATTGGTTAGACAGAAGCGAGCTACATGGCAGACCAATCAGAACTCATCTCTCGGCATGTCCAGCCCATCCATTATCTCAGCCAATCATTACTTTTTCCATGGCTAAACCAACTAGGCTCGTAATGTAACAGTTTATTCATATCTGTGATTGGATTACAAGTTTGCTATTAAGGTACATACAATTTCACATGTTCCAGAAGGCATTTCTGCCAAAATGGATGGATACAACCTTTTTCATTCAAATGGCTCTCTGGTGAAGAGGTGACGGGCAACATACGACTAGCTTCCTGGAACGGTCACAGATAAAATAGCTACCAGATACATGGCTGTAGGAACAGAGTGAATACATTAATGTACCAGATACATGGCTGTAGGAACAGAGTGAATACATTAATGTACCAGATACATGGCTGTTAGGAACAGAAGTGAATACATTAATGTACCAGATACATGGCTGTAGGAACAGAGTGAATACATTAATGTACCAGATACATGGCTGTAGGGAAACAGAGTGGAATACATTAATGTACCAGATACATGGCTGTAGGAACAGAGTGAATACATTAATGTACCAGATACATGGCTGTAGGAACAGAGTGAATACATTAATGTACAGATACATGGCTGTAGGAACAGAGTGAATACATTAATGTACCAGATACATGGCTGTAGGAACAGAGTGAATACATTAATGTACCAGATACATGGCTGTAGGAACAGAGTGAATACATTAATGTACAGATACATGGCTGTAGGAACAGAGTGAATACATTAATGTACCAGATACATGGCTGTAGGAACGAGTGAATACATTAATGTACCAGATACATGGCTGTAGGAACAGAGTGAATACATTAATGTACAGATACATGGCTGTAGGAACAGAGTGAATACATTAATGTACCAGATACATGGCTGTAGGAACAGAGTGAATACATTAATGTACCAGATACATGGCTGTAGGAACAGAGTGAATACATTAATGTACCAGATACATGGCTGTAGGAACAGAGTGAATACATTAATGTACCAGATACATGGCTGTAGGAACAGAGTGAATACATTAATGTACCAGATACATGGCTGTAGGAACAGAGTGAATACATTAATGTACCAGATACATGGCTGTAGGAACAGAGTGAATAACATTAATGTACCAGATAATGGCTGTAGGAACGAGTGAATACATTTAATGTACCAGATACATGGCTGTAGGAACAGAGTGAATACATTAATGACAGATACATGGCTGTAGGAACAGAGTGAATACATTAATGTACCAGATACATGGCTGTAGGAACAGAGTGAATACATTAAATGTACCAGATACATGGCTGTAGGAACGAGAGTGAATCATTTAATGTACCAGATACATGGCTGTAGGAAACAGAGTGAATCATTTAATGGTACCAGATACAGTGCTGTAGGAAACAGAGTGAATACATTAGATGTACCAGATACATGCTGTAGGAAACAACGTAATACATTAATGTACAAGATTCATGGCTGTAGGAAGCAGAGTGATATACACTAGTAGATAACAGGGCTTTAGGAACAGGCTGAACACACAGGATAAGGCTTAGGAGCTAAGGAAGCTAGACGAGTGAACACATCAAAGTTAGATACAGGTCCACATGGCTTAGAACAGAGTGAACCACACAGGATAAGGCGTTAGAAGGTGATCAAGGATAGCAAGAAGTGAACAATCAGGATAAGGCTTAGGAACAAGGAACCACAGGATAAGGCTATACGGAACAGGTGACACACAGAGAGAGTAGTGTCTAGGTAATCTTGTTGTGTATACTATCTTTCATTGTTGTATATATGGTCTATAGAATCACTCAGGATATTAGTGTTATGTTGTTATATTAATGTATTGGTGATTATACTATTTCAGGGATAGGCTTATAGGATCTGTGGTGTATATTAACACAGGGATAAGGCCATATGAACAGAGTGAACACACAGATAAGGCTATAGGAACAGAGATGAACACAGTTATAAGGTTTAGGAACAAATGATCACACAGGATAAGGCTATAGGAACCCAGGATAAGGCTAAAAGGAGCGCAAAGAGTGAACACAGGATAAGGCTTTTAGGAACAGAGTGAACACAGGATTAAGGCTATATGGAACAGAAGTGAACACCAGGATAAGGCTATAGGAACAGAGTGAAACACAGGATAAGGCTATAGAGCAGAGTGAACACACAGGATAAGGCTATAGGAACAGAGGATAAGGCTATAAAACAGAGGATAAGGCTATAGGAACAGAGTGAAGAACACAGGATAAGGCTATTAGGCACCGAGTGAAAGACACAGGCTAAGGCCTATAGGAAGGAGGTGAACAACAGGATAAGCTATAGGAACAGAGTGAGCACACAGGATAAGGCTATAGGAACAGAGTGAACCAGGATAAAAGGCTTTGGAACAGAGTGAACACACAGGATAAGGCTATAAGGACGAGATGAACACACAGGATAAGGCTATACGAACAGCAAGGATAAGGCTATAGGACAGAGGATAAGGCTTATAGGAACGAGTGAGCAGACACGGGATAAGGCATAGGAACAGAGTGAAGACAACAGGAATAAGGCTATAGGAACAAGGATAAGGCATAGGAACAGAGTGAAACCAAGGATAAGGCTAATAGGAACAGAAATGACACACAGGATAAGGCTATAGGAACAAGAGTGAACACAACAGGATTAAGGCTATAGGGAACACAGGATAAGGCTTGATATGGAACAGAGTGAACACATCAGGATAAGGCTAATAGGGAACAGAATGACACACAGGATAAGGCCTTATAGGAACAGAGTGAACACAACAGGATAAGGCTATAAGGAACACAGGATAAGGCTATACGGAACAGGTGTAACAGCCAGGAATAAGGCTATAGGACCGAGTGAACACTACAGGTAAGGCTATAGGGAACAGAGTGAAACACAGGATAAGGCTTAGGACAGAGTGACACAAGGATGAAGGCTAGAACTAGAATGAACACAAGGATAAGGCTTTAGGAACAGAGTGACAACAGGATAAGGCTATAGGAACAGAGTGAACACACAGGATAAGGCTATAGGAAACAGAGTGAACACACAGGATAAGGCTTTAGTAGAAGACAGAGTGAACACAGATAAGGCTTTAGGAAAAGAGTGAACACAAAGGATAAGGGCTATAGGAAAGAGTGAACACAGGATAAGGCTATAGGAACAGAGGAGACAGGCTGTAGGAACAGAGTGAACACACAGGATAAGGCTATAGGAAGCAGAGTGAACACACAGGATCAGGCTTTAGGAAGCAGAGTGAAACACACAGGATAAGGCTATAGAACAGAGGGAAACAAGGATAAGTATAGAACAGAGTGAACACACAGGATAAGGTATAGGAACAGAGTGAGAACCCCACAGGGATAAGGCTATAGGACAGAGTGGAACACAGGATAAGGCTTTTAGGAAAGAGTGAACACACAGGAAGGCTATAGGAAAAGAATGGAACACAGGATAGCTATTAGAACAGAGGATTAAGGCTATAGGAACAGAGATAAGGTATAGGAACAGAGTGAAGACAGCAGGATAAGGCTATAGGAACAGAGTGAAGACAGCAGGATAAGGCGTATAGGAGAACACAAGGATAAGGCTATAGGTAAAGGAGTGACACACAGGATAAGGCTATAGGGAATCAGAATGAACCACAGGATAGGCTATGGAACAGAGTGAGACACACGGATAAGGCTATAGGAAACACGGATAAGGCTATAGGAACAGAGTGAACACACAGATAAGGCTATAGAACAGAATGAACACACAGGATAGGCTATCGGATCAGAGGTGAACACAACAGGAGAAGGCTCTAGGAACAACAGGACTAAAGGCTAAGGAACCAGATGAACACACAGGATAAGGCTAGTAGGAACAGAGTGAACACACAGGTAAGGCTAATAGGAAACAGAGTGAACACAGGATAAGGCTTGAGGAACAGAGTGAATCACAAAGGATAAAGGCTATGGAACAGAAGTGGAAACACACAGGATAAGCTTTAGGAAAGACGTGAACACACAGGAATAAGGCTATAGAACTAGAGTGAACAACTACAAGGATAAGGCCTATATGGAACAGAGTGAGACACACAGAGAAGGTATAGGAACAGAGGTGAT
>NW_019943984.1:111306-113820 GCF_002910315.2 Salvelinus sp. IW2-2015 | reverse complement strand
GGTCACATACGTACACGTGGCCCAGTATCCATCTACAGGAGGAAGAGAAGGCTGTGAGGAGAAAGTGAACAAGTACAGACTTACAGCACAGCAGCTTCTGGGTTGAGTGGTTCCATAGTGTTGATCTTGTAGAACACCGTGCGTGCATACATCAGGACTTGCCAGATGTGGTTGTGATTACGCCTTCAAGTCCACAGGGAGACGGGGGACATTTATGATTATCTCAACATAATGGCAAACCAAATACAACTCCAGTCACAGTAAATACACAAGTATCATAAAGGCAATCCATGGTGCATAGGTTCATCTCAGACTAGTGAAATACCCAACAGTAGCACTGCTCAAACACCAGTAGTGCACAGCCAAAGTGTGACAAATAGACCATAATGACAGACAGGTATCCATTGAGAATGTCATGGACAACTTTCCCCACTCATTAAAAGGTATCCACCTCCAGCTGATAGAGACTGAGGTTTAAGAGAAGACCTTACAAGGCTGTGTCACTGTCCAGCTGAAGAAACAGGCCATGAGGAACAGAAGTCAGAGTAAAGAATGGGCCTTGATGTAACGCATGCCAGTTCTAACCAAGGCACACTACAGACACCCCCACACAGTTCAACTCTGTGACAGCACTGTATCACTATTTACCACCAGAACTACAACATCCTGAGAGAACACACATATCAAACACAACATCATAGCTCAAAAAGTAGTAACTGCATTTAGCCTATCATGGGATGTGTAAGGCTGTGTAGTAGTGACTAGTACATGGTGGAGCAGACATTACACTAAACGGGAAAAATATCAAGCCACATGTACCTGACAAACACCCATTTCTAAATCGTCCTCATTCATTTGGATGTAATGATCTGGGCATAGAAGCCATGTACTGACCTCCACTTGGTGAAGGCTCTCCTGACATCAAGCTCTCCTGAAACAGGGTCCACTAGTGGGTGGAAGACTGGGATATCAAACACCACTCTCTAAATGGTGGTACAGGAGAGAACATGGTATTTATGCAATATTCTAACAGTACTAAAACACCACATTTCAATGTACCACCATACAGTGCATTCAGAAAGAATTCAAATCCCTTAACCTTCACATTTTGTTTCTGTTACAGCCTTAATCTAAACTTGATTAAATAACTACACACAATACCTCAATGAAAAAGTGAAAAGAAGTCGAAGGAATTGTCCGTAGAGCTCAAAGAAAGGATTGTTTCGACGCATAGATCTGGGGAAGGGTACCAAGAAAATGTCTGCAGCATTTTTTTTATTTTTAATTTTTTTTTTTCACCTTTATTTAACCAGGTAGGCTAGTTGAGAACAAGTTCTCATTTGCAACTGCGACCTGGCCAAGATAAAGCATAGCAGTGTGAACAGACAACACAGAGTTACACATGGAGTAAACAATAAACAAGTCAATAACATGGTAGAAAAAAAGAGAATCTATATACAATGTGTGCAAAAGGCATGAGGTAGGCAATAAATCGAATAATTACAATTTAGCAGATTAACACTGGAGTGATAAATCATCAAGGTTATGAGTTTAGACTTCCCTGAACAGTGCAGTATCCGCGGGGCTACTTCGATCTATTGCAGTATCGAGGATTTTTTGTGCTGGTCGAGGCTCAGGCTTGGAGTGGGACTATATCTGTTTGTCTGCATTTTTGAGGAGCATGCTATGTCTAATAATGTGGAGGAGTAACATTTAAAGAATGACCAGGCATCTCAAACTGACGGGATGAGTAAATATCCTTCCAGGGTACCCGGTCAGGTCGATTAGAAAGGCCTGCTCGCAGAAAAGTGTTTGAGGAGCGTTGACAGTTGATGAGGGGTGGTCGTTTTGACCGCAGACCCGTGCGGGATACAGGCAATGAGGCAGTGATCGCTGAGATCTTGATTGAAGACAGCAGAGGTGTATTTGAGGGCAGCGTTGGTCAGGATAATGTCTTATTAGGGTGCCCATGTTTTAACGGATTTAGGGTTGTACCTGGTGGGTTTCCTTGATGATTTGATGTGAGATTGAGGCATCAATGTGGGATTGTAGGACTGCCGGGGTGTAAGCATATCCCAGTTTAGGTCACCTAACAGAACAAACTCTGCAAGCTAGATGGGGAGCGATCATTCACAGAGATGTGTCCAGGCAACAGCTGGGAGCTGAAGGGGGGTCGGTAGCAGGCGACACAAGTGATAAGACTTATTTCTGGAGAGATTAAATTTTAAATTGAAGTTCGACTGTTTGGGCATAGACCTGAAAGTATAGACAGAACTTTGCAGGCTATCTCTGCAGTAGATTGCAACTCCTCCCTTGGCATTCTATCTTGACGGAAAGTGTTATAGGTTGGGGTATGGAAATCTCAGAATTTTTGGTGGGCCTTCCTAAGCCAGGATTCGGACACGGCAAGGACATCAGGATTGGCAGGTGTGCTAAAGCGGTGAGTAAGGCAAACTTAGGAGGAGGCTTCTGATGTTGACATGCATGAAGGCCAAGGCTTTTTCGATCGCAGAA
>NW_019943984.1:85819-110478 GCF_002910315.2 Salvelinus sp. IW2-2015 | reverse complement strand
GATAATCATCGTGCAAGAAAGATATTGGTATGGTGTGAAAAGCAGAGAAAAGTAAATAATAAAGCAGTTGGGGGGTGAGTGGTAAAGTTGGCGTGGGTAGTTACAGGATGGATCTATGTACAGCTGCAGCGATTGGTCTAGCTTGCTCGGATAGCAGATTTTAAGTTGTTGAGGGGATAAAAGTCTCGCAACCTTCAGATGATTTTTGCAGATTGTTCCATCGCAGGCAGCAGAGAAACTGGAAGGAAGGCGTCTCACATAAGAGTTTTTAGTCTTGGGATGATCAGTGAGATACCACGCTGGAAGCGCGTGGCTGCGGGTGGGTGTAGCTACGTGACAGTGACATGAGTAAGGCGGCGACTTTACCTAGTAGCATCAGCCTTGTAGATGACCTGGTAGGCCAGTAGGTCTTGTACGAACTGTAACATGTAGCGAGGGCCAGCCGACTAGGGCATACATGGTCGCAGTGGTGGGTCCGTATACAGGTGTTCTTTAGTAACAAAGCGAATGGCACTGTGATAACTGCATCCCAGTTTGCTTGTAGTAGAGTGTTGGAAGCTATTTTTTGTAGATGACATTCGCGATAGTCGAGGATCCGGTCAGGATAGTCCAGTTTTACTATGGTGTAAGTTTGGCGGCGTGAGTGATAGGAGCTTTGTTTGCGGAATAGAAAGCGATTTCTGTGATTTGGATTTTGGTATTGGAGAGTTTGGAGTATGAAGTCTGGAAGGAGAGTTTGCAGTCTAGCCAGACGACCTAGGTCTTTAGATGTCCACTATCTTTTGGTCGGAACCGTCCAGGGTGGTTTGGATTTCTTTAGTCGGGCTTGCGCGTTTATAGGCCAGCGAACGGTGTAAAAGTGCATGTCATTTGGTTTACTAGCTTGTTTAAGAGCGAGTTGGTAAGTGTCACGGATAGGGTCGTTGTATGGATTGAAAGCTCGTTTGGAAGTTAGATGAGCACAGTGTCCAAAGGAAGGGCCGGAAGTATATAAGAAATGGCTGTCTCTGCCGTAGAGCTGATCAGGTAATCTGCCGCAGCAGAGCAACATCAATTGGATGTTACAGAGAAAAGATCGGCCCGAGAATCTGAACCCTGTGGTAACCCCCTAGAGATCTGCCAGAGGACCGACAACATGCCCGTCCCGATTTGACAGCCTGAATCAGAAGTCAACAAATGAGGGTGACTGGGGACATGCAGGGCCTGGGTTTACCTCCACATCACCCGAGGAACAGAGGAGTAGTAGGATGAGGGTGCGGCTAAAGGCTATCAAAACTGGTCGCCTAGAGCGTTGGGGACAAAGAATAAAAGGAGCAGATTTATGGGCGTGGTAGAATAGATTCTGGGCGTAATGTGCAGACAGGGGTATGGWGGGGCRCGGGTACAGCGGAGGCAAGCCCAGGCACTGGGTGATGATAAGAGAGGTTGTATCTCTGGACATGCTGGTCTCAATGGGTGAGGTCACCGCATGTGTGGGGGGTGGGACAAAGGGGGTATCAGAGGTACGGAGAGTGGAACTACAGGGTCCATTGCAAACCAAAACAATGACAATGAAAACTAGCCTGAACAACAGTATGCAAGGCATTGAAGATCCAAGAACACAGTGTCCTCCATTCTTAAAATGGAAGTTTGGTGGGTGGTTCCAAGACTCTTCCTGCTGATGGCCGCCCAGCCAAACAGAAAATCGGGGAGAAGGGCCTTGGTCAGGGAGGTGACCAAGAACCCGATGGTCAAGCTGACAGAGCTCCTCTGGAGATGGGAGAACCTTCCAGAAGGACAACCATCTCTGCAGCACTCCACCAATTAGTTTCTCTGGTCTGCTGAAATCAAGATTGAACTTTTTGGCCTGAATGCCAAGCATCATGTCTGGAGGAAACCAGGCACCATTCTTCACTTGGCCAATACCATCCCTACATTGAAGCATGGTGGTGGCAGACATCATGCTGTGGAGATGTTTTTCCAGAGGCAGGGACTGGGAAACTAGTCAGGATCGAGGGAAAGATGAACAGAGCAAAGTAGAGGTCCTTGATGAAAGCCTGCTCCAGAGCGCTCAGGACCTCAGATTGGGACAAAGGTTCACCTTCCAACAGGACAATGACACTAAGGCACACAGCCAAGACAACACAGGAGTGGCTTCGGGACAAGTCTCTGTCCGTGTGGCCCAGCCAGAGTATCTCTGGAGACCTGAAAATATTTGTGCAGTGACACACCATCAAACCTGACAAAGCTTGAGAGGATCTGCAGAGAATGGGAGAAACTCCCCAAATACAGGTGTACGAAGCTTGTAGCATCACACCCAGGAAGAACTGAGGCTGTAATCGCTGCCAAAGGTACTTCAACAAACTATTGAGTAAAGGGTCTGAATACGTATGTAAATGTGATAGTTTTATTTTGAATCAATTTGCACAAAAAACATGTAAACCTGTTTTGTATTGTGTAGATTGAGGGTAAAATCTATATAACATATTTTAGAATAAGGCTGTAACGCAACAATGTGGAAAAAAATTCAAGGGGTCTGAATAATTTCCGAATGCACTGTATGACAGTCACAAACCAATCACAGTCTCAGCCTTTGCCACCAAAGCAGGAAATGCCAAACACAATAACCTTTGAAATGTGCCAAAGAAATTGCTTTATTTTGTGTAAACAGCTGTGTTGTAGTGTTACAGCAGGTCCCCTGAAGTACTCACAGGACATTCACCATCAGGATAGTTATCTGGAATATACACAGTGAACTTGAAGACTCCATCCTGGTACAAGCCATGTCTGATGAAAATGACCCCGAACCACACTGGAAAGAAGAGAAAATCATACATTTTGTAAAGGTTATGTATAGATTATGCAGTCAAACAGGATGACAGATTTGGGCTCCCAAGTGGCACATAGGTCAAAGGCACTGCATCTCAGTGCAAGAGGTGTCACTGCAGTCTCTGGTTCGAATCCTGACTGCATCACATCCGGCAGTGATTGGGAGTCCCATAGGGCGGTGCACAATTGGCCCAGCGTCGTCCGGAGTTTAGCCGTCATTGTAAATAAGAATTTGTTCTTAACTGACTTGCCTAGTTAAATAAAGGTTAAATAAAATAAAAAAATTAGGCTCTTACTCAATGCTGATTTGTAGGATGGCTGCACATAGATTCCAGGCAGTTTTTGCTTGATCACTAGGGTGCTGTGGGTCACAAGGTAACATGGAATTAAATCAATGCAGAAGAAAATGGATATGGAAATTAACAGTGTGTTTTCGTCAACAGCTTCTCTAAATTAACTACATAATTGGCCTCTGTTCAAATATATCAAAGATGCATCCTTCCTTTCCTTCAGGTAGGCTAATCAATGATCTGACATGGTTGGACTGGTGAAAACAAATCTTACCTCCAGTCACAAAGATCAGTGATTACCTTTAGCAAAGGAGGGAGGAATGACGCATTTTAACAGAGCCAGCTACTACATCCACTACCCAAAATAAAGTCTGATCTGGGGCCAGTACTTACAACTCAGCCAGCAGCGAGTACTCCAGGTAGAATGGACCGTAGGAGGCATGTGTTCCGTTGGCCAACTGGGCTGTGGCGGCAGGAGAGGCAGGCTTGGTGATGGGGACTGCATTCTTGGGGATGGAGGGAAGCTGCTTCTTCCCAAARCTAGGACGGGCTGGACTGGCTCTTTGTTGCTGCTGCTCTCCACTCTGTTCMTCACCGTCAGATCTCTGCTCAGCAGAAGAGTGAACAAAAGGCATTTAACAACTCAATATATATGTCAAGAAAATAAAAACTGGTAGCATTGATTATTACAAGGAGGGGATTATGTTTAGATTGAAACCACTTAGCCAAACTTTTTTCACCATGTTGCAGAATCACAAGAGACAACGCAGACTACCAATTTCAAGCAAGTCTGTTAGTTACATCTATCTGCATAGACAGAGGCAAGCTCTGTTGTCAAACTACAAGGCAACAGACAGCAGTGGGAGCACATATTGAGCCCTGGGCAATAAATAGGCATGAGGTGACGACCTCTCAGGTTTCATAGTCTCGACTGGCATCAAACTCCTCGTTCCACGGGAGGTGCGAGAGAGCACCCACAGAGAGCATCCCTAAATACAGCCTGCATCATATCCTGCCAATGCTAGCTCAGTGGGAAGCACAGGGGAGGAGGATAGTCTAGTTCACAGCAGGAGGGATGCCTGTAAGCAAAGGAACACCTAAGCAACAAACCCTCAAGGCCCATCTCTGCAACTACAGAAAGAATTCAGGTTCACACAGAGCGAGTGCCATTAAACCACGTTGTAGAAGTATTAATGTTGAGGCACAGAACAATGAGTGAACCATTCATCTGACAAGGCAGGGCAGAGAGTATTTACACCTATGTTACTACGGGCAGAGCTACTTCTCCAATGTGACGCCTGTATGCTAAACTAGAAGTTGGTACCTCCCTTTCTCGCCGAAGTCATTGAGGTACGTAGGCAACAGACAATGGCAATAACAAACAGCAGATGCATGGCAAACAGCTTTTCACCCAACTGAATATTAGCAATTAGCAAACAAAACAAATGCACTGCACAGCTGAGAAGTTCACCATTGCTCTGGTCAAACTACAGTTTAACATCTAATCCAAGTGGATTTTCCAGGAGCAACAGGCACCTCCTGCAACAACCACGCATGTGTTGTGACAAGTCATGTCTGACTATAGTTGCAGCTGCAACCTCCAGAGCACTACGGCTGGGACAATACCAGTATCGCGATACTCGTTAGTATAGTGGCAAAGAAACAAAACAGATTTAACTTTTAGGAAAACAGCCATAATGTTGGAAACAACCACTGTCATCCAGTCAATTGTATTTATTTTCCAAGCTATAGCACAATATTTTACATACAGCAGGTTATTAAATGACCAAAGAGTTCGGTCGGCTTTGTGTCTTCATTTTTGAAATATTGCGATACTGGTATCGTCACAGCACTACAGAGCACCAGGTAGTAAAAGGCAACCCTGAAACAGCCCTCTTTCGGGATGAGATTGCAAAGGAGTGTCCCTGGCAAGGAGTTGGAGAAAAGGCATGAGTAGGTAGGCCTAATGCGTTATTAGAGGACACCACAAGATAAACATTCCCATGCCACAATTCCAGTCCTCCAAGATTTTTCTCAAACTAAAGACAGATGGTAACAGGTGTAAAAGGCACAAAGCTCCAAGGAAGCCATGCCGTCTTTATGGGAAAACGTTAGGGGGACAGACCACACTAGGCTTACTTTCAGTGTGTGGGTGTCTCTTTGGGAACTTTTGAAGATCCTGTTTTTTTGTCTCTCTTCTCGCTTGTGTGTTGGGTGAACTTGACAGAAGTTGGCTTTCAGTGCAGAAGAGGAAGAGCGCTCCCTTACCTTGCGACCAGTATTGGTAGACATGCTCCAGAATGGGTTCAGGTTCATTAACTTGTCCGTCTATGTCGGTCCCACAACAAGTGTTGCCTGTGCCATTCGCTGGCGTCACTGGGGGTAGAATTGACAGAACAAATGTTACATTTTTATTCATTTAGGGCCATTTTCGTACTGGTCTCCCATGACAAATCCAACCCACAACCCTGGCGTTGAAAGCGCCATGCTCTACCAACTGAGCCACACAAGACCAAATGACTGATGAGGCCCTCTGTTCAGCACACACACAATGGGGCAACCTGAACTCAATGACAGCTGCTGACTCTCTGATCTACGGACCATCCTGCTGCTCAGACAGACGTGCCTCATTCATGTCATGACGTCAAACAGGCCTAACTGTTACGTCTCTGCCAGGCAAAGCACTTTAAACCTCACCGGGAAATAATCAAACATCACAAGCTTGAACTGGTGTTAATGGTTGTTTAACATGGAGGTTGAATGTTAGCCTAGCGAGATTCATTATTTTATTCGCATATTACCAAAGGTCATTGTTATTGCCGTTGGCAAGTTAGTTAACTAAGATCTTTGCTTAGCCAACTACTATGCCAACTAGCAATGTTGCCATTGTATCCGAGTTTTTTCACGTGTTTCTACGCAGGCAACTAATTATGCAAAATGCCTTGAGCGCATAGCTAGTTAGTTAAGCTATATATAGTTACAGTAACTAGTTAGATTGTTAACAAGATACGTCCAGTTTGTTAGCTGAACGCCAGGTTTGCAATAACAAATCAAGCATACATATTCATTTGCGATGGAATCTAGCATTGTTGCATATAATCCATAATGAAATAGGCATACTTAACGACTCGATAACCGAATGAAAAGAACGTTATTCACAACAAACTTAGTAAACTAACCAGTTCTACTACCTTGCAAACTAACCAGCTAACGTTACCTAGCTTGAAAGCCAACGGTAGCTAGCTAGCTAGTATCCAGTTGCCAGCTTACCTTCCCTGGACGAAAATTCCGACAAGTACCCGTTCAAAAATTGCCCATTTATGTGAACAATTTCAAAATGTGCGTTTTAAAGGACGTTGTTACAATCACCACTGGTCAAAACAAACAAAAAATGTGCACCGCAATTATTTGGGTAACTGGCTAGCTAGGCAATCTCACAGACACCGGAAATCAAAGAGCTCATGATGGGCGTTTCCTATTCACCAGGGATATTTCTATTGGCTTTTAACAAAGCGTGGATAAAGTATCTGAAATATGATTCGCTGACGTTCTATCACTTTTTAAGTCATGCTGTTATGCCGCATTCACGTACTAGTCGGAACTAGGAAACTCAGAAATGTCCGAGTTGCTGATTTGTAGAACGCAGAACGTGTATAGATGGGTCGGTTTGTTTAGCATGCGCAACTATAGGGAAAAACAGACGGGGTTGGCTTTGATTGTTGACAACATGTTAACTATATTTCGTCTCCAATGCTTATTAAAAACATAAATGTGGTCAATAAGCGCTTGTTGTCTCTCAAATACAAATCGGTCACATACATATGTTTAGCAGATGTTATTGCTGGTGTAGCGAAATTATTGTGTTTCTAGCTCCAACAGTGCAGTAATATCTAAAAAGTAATGTCTAACAATTTAACAATACACACAAATTTAAAGAAAAGGAATGGATTATATAAATATTAAGATGAGCAATGTCGGCACGGCATAGACTAAAATACAGTAGAATATAATAGAATACAGTATATATATATATATATGAGATGAGTAGCACAAAATATGTAAACATCAAAGTGACTTGTGTTCCAATTATTAAAGTAGCCAGTGATTTCAAGTCTATGTATATAGGGCAACAGCCTCTAAGGTGCTAGTGATGGCTATTTAACAGTCTGATGGCCTTGAGGTAGAAGCAGTTTCTCAGTCTCTCGGTCCCAGCTTTGATGCACCTGTACTGACCTTACCTTCTGGATTATAGCGGGGTGAACAGGCAGTGGCTCGGGTGGGTGTTGTCCTTGATGATCTTTTTGGCCTTCCTGTGACATCGGGTGCTGTAGATGTCCTGGATGGCAGGTAGTTTACCCCCAGTGATGCGTTGGTCAGACCGCACCACCCTCTGGAGAGCACTGTGGTTGCGGGCGGTGCAGTTGCCATACCACGCGGTGATACAGCCCGACAGGATTCTCTCAATTGTGCATCTGTCAAAGTTTGTGAGGGTTTTAGGTGCCAATACAAATTTCTTCAGCCTCCTGAGGTTGAAGAGACGCTGTTGCGCCTTCTTCACCACCCGGTCTGTGTGAGGTGTTTGCCGAGGAACTTGAAGCTTTCCATCTTCTCCACTGCGGTCCCGTCGATGTGGATAAGGGCATGCTCCCTCTGCTGTTTCCTGAAGTCCATGATCAGCTCCTTTATTTTGTTGATGTTGAGTGAGAGGTTATTTTCCCTCACCTCCTCCCTGTAGACTGTCTCGTCATTGTTGGTAATCAGGCCTACTACTTTTGTGTCATCTGCAAACTTGATGATTGAGTTGGAGGCGTGCATGGCCATGCAATCATGGGTGAACAGAGAGTACAGGAGGGGGCTGAGCACACACACTTGTGGGGCCCCTGTGTTGAGGATCAGCAAAGTGGAGGTGTTGTTTCCTACCTTCACCACCTGTGGGCGGCCCATCAGGAAGTCCAGGAACCAGTTGCACAGTATGGGACCCTGGGCCCCAATCTTAATCATGAGCTTGGAATGTACAATGGTGTTGAATGCTGAGCTATAGTCAATGAACAGCATTCTTACATAGCTATTCCTCTTGTCCAGATGGGATAGGGCAGTGTGCAGTGCGATAGGGATTGCATCGTCTGTGGATCTATTGGGGCAGTCAGCAAATTGAAGTAGGTCTAGGGTGTCAGGTAAGGTATATGTGATATGATCCTTGACTAGTCTCTCAAAGCACTTAATGATGACCGAAGTGAGTGCTACAGGGCAATAGTCATGTAGTTCAGTTACCTTTGCTTTCTTGGGTACAGGAACAATGGTGGACATTTTGAAGCATGTGGGGACAGCAGACTGAAATAGGGAGAGATTGAATATTTCCATAAACACTCCAGCCAGCTGGTCTGCGCAGGCTCTGAGGACGTGACTAGGGGTGACTAGGGATGCCGTCTGGGCCGGAAGCCTTGCGAGAGTAACAATGGTTAAATACGTTGTACAATTGTTGGTTAGTTAGTGTATTTTTGCCATATTAGCATAGAAGTGACACATCAGTCAAAACACCTCAAAACAAGACATGGTATCAAGAACAAGATAAAACTAGTTGAAACGGCACTAGTAACAGACCAGAGATATCAACCCAGTGAAACCCTTTGGCTATCATCACAAAGAAAAGCAAAGGTAAAGGTATCCAACAATTATTTATTTCTGAGGTATGACCATAGACATTAAAAACAGTATATCGTGATAATGACGTCATCCACAATTCCTACGTAAAATTCCCGATTGCGCGATATTGCTGAGTGGCACCAAAGATAATGGATATACTGACATTGGAAGTCGTTGACCACAAAGTGGCACGGCGGGCTGTCTCACGCCCACCTATCCTTTCTTTGGATTGGTGGATACATCAGATTGTTGAATGTATTTTGAATATTCGATGAGGGTTGTTGACACCACCGCCTGTATTCAATGGCAAGAGATGATATGCTACTAGTCTCAAGTCATTTAATTCTTTTTATTTAACTAGGCAAGTCATTAAGAACAAATTCTTATTTACAATGACGGTCTAACCCAGCCAAACCCTAACCCGGACGACGCTGGGCCAATTGTGTGCCACCCTACGGCACTCCCAATCATGGACGGTTTTGATACAGCCTGGAATCGATCCAGGGTCTGTAGTGATGCAGTGCCTTAGACCGCTGCGCCATTCGGGAATCCTGAATATGCATAGCCAAAGTAGCCTGGATGTCACGTGTCCTAGTACACGAGTACACTCGTAACAATTTAAGCCTTATGAAACTTCTATTCGATCAAATAAACGTCACGTCGCAAATAAGCAATTCCTTTTTAAGTTGACCAAATTCGACACTCATTGACCTCCAAACAAAAACTTCTTGCTTGGGGGGCGAAGGAACCCCCCCCCTAAAAAAACACCTACTACAGGGAGACAGATTTTCCGCCGAACCTCCTCTACGATGGCATCAAAACAACGCTATGGATCATGGTGAAAGTGGCCGTAACTTGCAAAGGTTCATGGTCAATGTAGTCGTTTTCATCCTTTAAAAAAAAAAAATTTTTTAATTTTATTAACAACAAATCAATACAGAAAGTACATAAGGAACACGAGTATATATAGATTATATATAATGGACAATCGAGCTAGGGGGTACAATATCACATTACAATTACACAAGGACCTTAAGGGACATACATACACTTACAATTCTAACAGCTTTTTTGTTAGTAGAGTATTTAACTGTCTTAAAATACAGTTCAATGTATTTTTGTAGTGTAAGAAAATGTGTTTTTTTGTTAGTAAATTTACATTTGTGTATATGAAATTTGGCCAAAAGAATAATGAAATTATTTACATAAATGTTTCCGCTTATTTCTATCGTATGTAAAAAATCCAAGCAGTACATCTCTCCACAATAGTGTAAAATCTTCATAAATGTGTTCAATTATAAATCTACTGATGTCTTGCCACAGTTTTCTTACATGAATACAATGCCAAAAAAGATGCAACACTGTTTCTGGGTGGTCATTACAAAAGGACAATTTGAGTTGATGTTTTCCTTAAACTTCTTCATATAGTGGTTGGCAGGATAATATTTATGAATAATTTTAAAGGAAACTTCCTTAATTTTGTTAACAAGTAGGTATGTGTGTGGCAACATCCAAACTTTTTTCCAACAGATATTATCAATAAATCCATTCCAATAAGGCATGACATAAGGTATAGATACAACATCCTGCTGAAACAACCCTCATCCCTCTGTTGTTGAATGGACCAAAAGAAAAACAAATATATCCTACTGATGAGTCAACAGGCTCTGAGGGTCAGGTCTTAACACGTTCCTGAATAACAGAGCAACACCTGAGGGAATGGCGTCTAAAACAATTGCAAAATCTTTAGGTGTTACAGGGACCTTGTAAAGTGATAAGAATTCCTTATAACTGAGTAAAAGAGTCAATCGGGAGTCTCGTCATAGCCTGCCGGCTGGTGTCAGCACGTGGTGCTGTGTGGCGACAAATGCAGTAGTCAGAATGGATGACAATTTATTTCAATATTTAGATTTGTAGTGAACTTTAAAATAATTTACATTTGGGATCAAATTTTAGAGGCCAAATATCCGTAAAAAAATGTTGGGGCCTTTCAGGCGATCTTAATTTACATAGGACAGACCTGTTTTTATTTTTAAGGCATTCATGGTAAGATCGTTCACGTTTTATTTTTTATTGCAGAAAAACCAGTATACATACCAGCAGACCTGTTTTTTTGCGCTGCTAGGTCGCTACCAATGACGTAATAGACCCTGGATTGCAGATGCTATGTTTTGGCCATATAGAGGTTTTGAAGCCACCGGTGGACCATGTTGGCAATCATCAGAAAAGCAGTCTTCCATAGGAATGAATGGAATTTTCAGTATTTCCTTTAAATGTTTCAAGGACAAAATATTACGTATTTTTTGTGTTGTAGTCACAACAGTAGTGGGGACAGTAGCATTAGTACTTTCTAAAAATGCTAGTGTAAGGATTTAAAAATATATATATTATATTTTTATGTTTAGCTCACAATATCATTTAAAAGTATGCATTAAGGCTAAAACAAATGAAGGCATTAGTACATGCATTTCTATAGCTTCCAAAATATGTTTTACAATGGTGGGGGGAGTGCCAAGATGGAGGCGTTAGCTTCCAAACAGCACCCTCTGTCTGTTATCTAGTGTATATATAAACCATTGGTTGCTATGCAGTAGCCCAAACTGGTCTTAGAGCATTTCGTATTATTATGTACGTAATTCAGAGAAACTACATTTAGTATAATATGTTACGTTTAACCAACCTTCTTTAGTTTTTGCCTTAAGTAATGACTTGTTTTATGTAACCATACAAACTTAACATATCATACGAATTTGACTGTCCCCGATTTACATCTACTATGTTACTTTTAGTCTATGAGACCAGGCTGGGTTTATAGAGCAAAAACTATTTTAGGTGCAGCAGTAAAATTATTGTAGGGAATACTCAGTAGGTTTTGTAGAATATATTCAGTGCCTACGGAAAGTATTTTGTTAGGTTACAGCCTTATTCTAAAATTGATTAAATCGTTTTATTCCCCTCATCAATCTACACACAATACCCCATAATGACAAAGCAAAAATATTTGTAGACATTTTTGCTAATTTATTAAAAATAAAAATTGGAAATATTACATTTACATAAGTATTCAGACCACTTACTCAGTCATTTGTTCAAGCACCTTGGCAGCTATTACAGCCTCGTGTCTTCTTGGGTATGACGCTACAAGCTTGGCACACCTGTATTTTGGGGAGTTTCTCCCTTTCTTCTCTGCAGATCCTCTTAAGTTCTATCAGGTTGGATGGGGAGTGTTTCTGCACAGCTATTTTCAGGTCTCTCCAGAGATGTTCGATCGAGTTAAAGTCCGGGCTCTGGCTGGGCCACTCAAGGACATTCAGAGACTTGTCCCGAATCCACTCCTGTGTTGTCTTGGCTTTGTGCTTAGGGTCGTTGTCCTGTTGGAAGGTGAACCTTCGCACCAGTCTTAGGTCCTGAACACTCTGGAGCCGGTTTTCATTCAGGATCTCTCTGTACTTTGCTCTGTTCATCTTTGCCTCGATCCTGACTAGTCTCCCAGTCCCTGCCGCTGAAAAACATCCCACAGCATGATGCTGCCACCACCATGCTTCATCGTAGGGTTGTGGTGCCAGGTTTCCTCTAAACTTGACGCTTGGCGTTCAGGCCAAAGAGTTCAATCTTGGTTTCATTAGACCAGATAATCTTGTTTCTTATGGTCTGAGAGTCTTTAGATACCTTTTGGAAAACTCCAAGCGGGCTGTCATGTGCCTTTTACCAAGGAGTGGCTTCTGTCTGGCCACTCTACCGTAAAGGCCTAATTGGTGGAGTGCTGCAGAGATGGTTGTCCTTCTGGAAGGTTCTCCCATCTCCACAGAGGAACTCTAGAGCTCTGTTAGAGTGACCATCGGGTTCTTGGTCACCTCCCTGACCAAGGCCCTTCTCCCACGATTGTTCAGTTTGGCCGGGCGGCCAGCTCTTGGAAGAGTCTTCGTGGTTCCAAACTTCGTCCATTTAAGAATTATGGAGGCCACTGTGTTCTTGGGGACCTTCAATGATGCAGCATTTTTTTGGTACCTTTCCCAAGATCTGTGCCTCGACACAATTCCTTTGACCTCACGGCTTGTTTTTTGCTCTGACATGCACTGTCAACTGTGGGGCCTTATATAGACATGTGTGTGCCTTTCCAAATCATGTCCAATCAATTACATTTACCACAGGTGGCCTCCAATAAAGTTGTAGAAACATTTCAAGGACAATCAATGGAAACAGGATGCACCTGAGCTCAATTTCGAGTCTCATAGCAAAGGGTCTGAATACTTATGTAAATAAGCTATTTCTGTTTTTTATTTTGAATACATTTGCAAAAATGTCTAAAAACCTGTTTTTACTTTGTCCTTATGGGGTATTGTGTGTAGATTGCTGAGGATTGTTTATGTATTTAATCCATTTTAGAATATGCTGTAACATAACAAAATGTGGAAAAAGTCAAGGAGTCTGAATACTTCCGAAGGCACTGTATATGGTGTCATTTCATGGGGAAATGAATAATACTGAGTGTTGCTGGCCTTTTACTCCACCCATTCCATTGGCCACAATGCAAATCACTATATATGGATATGGATTACACATTGGCTTATAGAGCAAAAACTATTCTCGGTGCCGCAGTAAAAGTATTGTATGGAGTACTCAGTAGGGTCTGTAGAATGTATGCTGTATATGATGTCTTTTCATGGGGCATTGAAAGGTATGGAGTGTTGCTTGCCTTTTATTCCACCCATTCAATTGGCCACAATGAGAATAACTTTATATGGAATACATATTGACTTATAGAGCAATATGTATTCCATATACACTATCGTTCAAAAGTTTGGGGTCACTTAGAAATGTCCTTGTTTTTGAAAGAAAAGCACATTTTGTGTACATTAAAATCACATCAGAATGATCAGAAATACAGTGTAGACATTGTTAATGTTGTAAATGACTATTGTAGCTGGAAACAGCTGATTTGTTATGGAATATCTACATAGGCGTACAGAGGCCCATTATCAGCAACCATCACTCCTGTGTTCCAATGGCACGTTGTGTTAGCTAATCCAAGTTGACCATTTTAAAAAGCTAATTGATCATTAGAAAACCCTTTTGCAATTATGTTAGCACAGCTGAAAACTGTTATGCTGATTAAAGAAGCAATAAAACGGTCCTTCTTTAGACTAGTCGTGTATCTGGAGCATCAGCATTTGTTAGTTTCAAAATGGCCAGAAACAAAGACCTTTCTTCTGAAACTCGTCAGTCTATTCTTATTCTGAGAAATGAAGGCCATTCCATGCGAGAAATTGCCAAGAAACTGAAGATCTCGTACAAAGCTGTGTACAACTCCTTTCACAGAACAGCGCAAACTGGCTCTAACCAGAATAGAAAGAGGAGTGGGAGGCCCCGGTGCACAACTGAGCAAGAGGACAAGTACATTAGAGTGTAGTTTGAGAAACAGACGCCTCACAAGTCCTCAAGTTCATATATTTGTAGTGGCCTCTGGCCGTGTTGAAGGCAGTCTTCCACTCATCCCCCTCTCGTATCCGCATCAAGTGGTAGGCGTTTCATAGATCCAGCTTGGAGAACACAGTGGTCCACTGGAGCGGCTCATTGGCAGAGGAAATGAGTGGTAGCGGATACCGGTTCTTTACAGTGATGTCATTGAGTCCCCGGTAGTCAATGCACAGGCGCAGGGTCTTGTCCTTCTTCTCCACGAAGAAGAACCCTGTGCCAGCGGGAGAGGAAGAGGGACAGATAAATCCAGTAGCTAGGGAGTCCCCAATGTAGTCCTCCATAGCTTTGGTTTCAGGTCCCGACAGCGAGTACAGTTCGTACAATCAGGTATGAAGGTAAGACCCAGATGCAGACCACGTCGAATAAACAATAGTTTAATATTTCAACAGGGGCAGGCGATAGACAGGTCAAGGCAGGCAGGGGTCAGGGGGGTGGAGACAATCACAAAGACAGGTGAAACAGATCAGGGTGTGATAGAAATGTCTTGGTTGTAGAGCCTTTCACCTTTCTAAAATCCATCCTGAATGCACCCTTCCAGTGCGATCAAAACCATCCTTATTCAACTTTGAAAAATGCATACAGAACATTTGATCCTGATTTAAAGGTCAGATTGGAGTACCAGATCCGAATCCCTATCCTCTCATTATTCCGTTTTTTTTTAAGCAGTTCTAACATTTTAATCCTATCTGATTGACAAAATCTGATCAGATATCTTTTGAAAAACTGGGCCCTGAGGATCACGTGATCCAACTTTCTAAAATAATGGTGGACAACAGTGTGGCAGCAGTTAGGCAGTGTAAGTAGTAACCAACCAAAGTATTATTGTACTACTTCACTAGCTCAATAAAAAACAGATATTTAGAAACAACAAAGGAATTTAACATGTATTGATGTCAACCAGTTTGTTTAGCCAGAGAGTATAGCTAATATTTGGTTTACCTGAATGTTAGAAGCTAGCAAACTAGCTAACCTAATGTTAGTTAGCAAATGTTGTGGCAGGGCATAGCTAGCTAAATTATAAACAATGTAATGCAAAATATATAAATGTGGCTAGTGTACAAAATCTCAAATTAATCTGTTGATAAGTGAGAGTACTCTGCACAGATAACACGAGAATAGCTAATTTTGCATTTTGATTTGTTTGACAAAGTAGAGGAGCAGATATTGTTGTTTAGCTAGCTGGTTTATGTCCATAAGGCCAAGTCTCCTGTGATGATGAACCTAGACTGTAGTCCTACTATCTCTGCCTACATGACTCCAACATTCCATTGCCCCCCATAATGGATCTTTCTGTATCATTGACCTTTTGATGGACTACAGGATAATTTAATGTGTTGTTTTACAGGTCAGCCATAGTAGTACGGGACCCCTGGAGCAAATTAGTGCCTTGCTCAAGAGCCCATCGAAAGATGTTTCACCGTGTCGGCTCAGGTAATCGAACCAGATAACTTTCTGTTACTGGCCCAACGCTCTGGTTCCCACATTTCACTTAATTTAATTTCATATTTCACATTTGGAGCACATTTCACTGCACCTATCCGGTATTCAGTATGTGACTTCTTATCCTGTTAAATCCTTTTAATGAAGTCACAGTGATTGACAACTAACATTGAGTGTGGAGTCAGACAGGGACAAATTCATGCTTCCAAAAATGAAACAAAAAATGAAATAAAAGTCCATAGGAGAAAGTATTTTGTCCTAGTGTGATGCACAGACTTGGTCCAGAGAGGTTGACACATCCAAGCCTCTTGTTTGTAATCACATTGTTTTATTTTTGGTCCACGCTTCAGTAGCCANTCTTATCAATGACAATGGCGTCATATAATTAGTACCGGCAGGTGGTGGATCTGGATGTATCAGAAAGGTTACCAAGACTATGATGCAGCTCAGAGCCCCTACTCTTCCCAAAAACCGCCAACCCTCTCCTGCCCTTAGTCGGTCTGCTAGGTACCACTCCATACTCACACTTCTAGGAGCACACACAGTGATGAACGGTCGGGATAGGAAATCTTCGTTAAGGAGGTAACCCCGGACCCTGTTGGTAGTCGGTTCTTCTCCTAACTCTGTGTGTGATCAGCAGTGCTTATATGTGTACATACCTTCTTGCAGTGGGTAACGTGGACCCAAGTGACTCTCTCAGCTGTTCTAATGGCAAAGGCGGTGGTTTAACAGAACCTGGTATGGGCCTTCCCAACGGTGCTGCTTCCAGTCTATTCTCCTCAGGGACTGGATCCACACCCAGTCTCCTGGTTGGATTGAGTGAATAGAAACCAACCAAAGTATTATTGTACTACTTCACTAGCTCAATAAAAAACACATTTTTAGAGACAAGAAAGGAATTGAACATGTATTGATGTCAACCAGTTTGTTTAGCCAGAGAGTATAGATAATATTTGGTTTAGCTGAATGTGAGAAGCTAGCTAACTAACTTAGCAAACGTTGTGGCAGGACATAGCTAGGTAAATTATAAACAATGTAATGCAAAGTGTACAAAATCTCAAATTCATCTGTTGATAAGTGAGAGTACTCTGCACAGATAACACGAGAATAGCTAATTTTGCATTTTGATTTGTTTGGCAAAGTAGAGGAGCAGACATTGTTGTTTAGCTAGCTAGCTTGTTTATGTCCATAAGGCCAAGTCTCCTGTGATGAGGAACCTAGACTGTAGTCCTACTATCTTTGCCTACATGACTCCAACAGTCCATTGCCCCCCATAATGGATCTTTCTGTATCATTGACCTTTTGATGGACTACAGGATAATTGAATGGGTTGTTTTACAGGTCAGCCATAGTAGTACGGCACCCCTGGAGCAAATTAGTGCCTTGCTCAAGAGCCCATCGAAAGATGTTTCACCGTGTCGGCTCAGGTAATCAAACCAGATACCTTTCTGTTACTGGCCCAACGCTTTCTGTTACTGGCCCAACGCTCTGCTGCCCACATTTCACTTAATTTAATTTCACTTTTCACATTTGGAGCACATTTCACTGCACCTATCCGGTATTCAGTATGTGACTTTTTATCCTGTTAAATCCTTTAATGAAGTCACGGTGATTGACAACTGACATTGAGTGCGGAGTCGAGGAGGGACAAATTCATGTTTCCAGAAATGAACCAAAAAAATGAAATAAAAGTCCATAGGAGAAAGTATTTTGTYGAGGTGTGATGCACAGACTTGGTCCAGAGAGGTTGACACATCCAAGCCTCTTGTTTGTAATCACATTGTTTTATTTTTGGTCCACGCTTCAGTAGCCATTGCTGCTTGATGATGATTGATTGATTTGCTGACAATTAARCTTAATTATGATTCAGAAGARAAAAAYKAATTKAATGCATCACCGATTGAATTAATTAGAGGAAATGACATTGTCCAAGTTTGAAACTAAAGACGAATTATTGACTTCATTATTGCTATATTATCTGATTCTATTTTGTCCTCAAGTTCACTTGAGTGCCAAAGGTAATTAGCGTCCAGTTTCTTTATTGGGGCAGTCAACAACACAAGGTCACTGACTCCTTTGACTCATACAAATCAAAGACCAGAGCAACTACATAAATAACTTGATGTCTGTTTTGCCTTCACCCAACATTGAGATAATCTCAGACATGGAGAAAGTCACACATCTACCTACCCCACTGATTTCCTAATTACTTTTTTGTATTTGGCATTGATTATTTTTTATAATCAACTATTGTGACCTTTGCATGGTTAGACAAACACATTAAAACAATCAGAGAAGAAAGATTGGGCTTAATCATTTCCTGAAATGTCCCTTAAAAGTATGATAGCATCTCCCCGACTGATAATAATGTGTATGGTAATAGTTATTGGGTAATTATCTCAAACCGACCCTCACTACCAGGTCGATGGTTCTTCTCTAGAACTGTTGCCCTTCATTAGTAAGGACATGAAAGACTGGAGAGTGCTGCTATGGTCAGTGTTATTGAGATTACATTTGAGAGATTGAAAATGGTTACACAATGATTAGTCCTTTGACCTGTCTACTACTTTGATATCAAATTAATTTTGACTACAGATATAGATTTCAACATCACTTTAACACATTATTTGCCTTTCAGTCTTATGTAAGAAACAATTACAGCAACAAAACAATTAATCTAAAGTTAGTCTGTAGAGCTAATGTTATCCTTTCACATTAGTGATTCATTAATCAAGTACCATGAAATCCCCCTGTCTACTATGGCAACCATGAGTAGCCTATTCTGATCCCCTTTTCACAGTGGTTTAAAGTGCAGCTGTGAGTTAGGCTACAGACACACAGTGCAAAGACATGCATCAGATCTGACAACCCAACATCACAGAACCATTTCAATCGGACTATTCAAAACAGCTGTTTGAGACAGGTCCATTGGCAAGTGTCAGTAACTATTTGTCAAATTTTACAAACATATTTGGTTCTATTTAGGAATCTATTAATTGCGTTTTTATAAAACATTTAGTGTTAACATGGTCATGGTCAGTCTATATACATAAACTTCCAATAAGAGGAGGAACAGTATAAGTAAGCCCCTGAATTTGAACTGAGGTGAAATATGTCCTGTAGTTATACCTCCTGTCAGTCCATTCCTTCAGAGAGTTTGAGACCCGCCGATTCAGATCTGCAATTTGGTTTAAATGACAGTTAAAAATTGCACTAGTCAGCCACCGGTGAAATTTGCCTTGACAGCACAGACATAAAAAAGTGAGAACGGATGACTCCACGTCCAGATAATAAGTAATAACAATGTTAGTTTAAATAAGAAAAGCCAGAGCTGGATTCAAATGCAATATTCATTTTAGGAAGRTGAGCGGAAAAGGCACACACACACACAAAATCTACCAGATCCTTCATATAGCAATAGTCTTGTCTTATCCCTCAGGCTAGGGCCAGKCTAACATCTCAATGCAGCAATTATCTGCTGTAATGACTGCAGTTCAAATATGCCTGGAGATTTTAATAAACCAAATGAGAGAATCATCTGTGTATTATCACCTTGTGATTGACAGTGACAAGTGTTGGGCAGACACGGATGTGAGCATGATGAAGAAGCTCCCGGCAAAGCTCTCGATAATGTTACCCCTGATAAAGTTGCCCAGGCAGCAAGATCCTCAGCCAGCAAACGAAGAAGTAGGATCTCCATGCATATTAATTCCAATTGTCAGATCCTGCCGTGACAGTGGGGGAGAGATGGGGGAAGGGGTTAGTGTAATCTGCTGGGTCAACCCCTGATACCTAACACTCACTGACTGGCATTTTACACAACTAATGAAAAAGAAATCCATTGTGCTGATCATGTGCATAGATTTCACTATATAATAATGAAAAGAAATATTCATAATAAAGGTAAAGGTCACTTTGTGAAACTGCTAAGCTTCCTAAGCTGCAACCTTTACATGAGCAGTTGTCTGATTCCTCTGGTAAAATGGGAGGGGGAGAAGCATGTCAATGCTTTAACCCTGAAGGGGCAAAGAGGGGATCCAACATTCTACAGTCCTGCTTTCTTTGCTCCGAGGAGGGTATATGTCTCACCTTAGCAAGTAGTAGGCCTACTGATGTTCAGTTGATGCCACTCAGTACAGAGCAGAGGCACATAGTGCCATTTTTATTGTCCTGAAATGAATGATCCACTCAGTGTTGTTTTTCCAAATGCCAATACAACAGGTCTCAAAGGTCAGCAGACATATATTGAAAAGGAGAGGATCAAAGCCACGGTCTTCTCTCTGGGTGTAAAAACCATGTCCAGAGCCATATCCAGCCAAATCAATATGGGAAATAGACTGGTCAGGTCACCTGGGCTTCCTCAGACCTATAGGAGAGGGGGACGGAGGGGTGGAGGGAGACGTCAGCCCAGCACGATTACTCTGAAGGACACTCTGAGTATTATTGCCTGCTGTGACTCAAGCGAGTGAGACCCTTCTGCATATGCATCACAGCTAGGCTGGCATTTATTAGTGCCATGCACTAAGTACAGGCCGTGTTATTGGATTTGAATATCAGCTCCCAGCCACATTCCTCGGCCCTAGAAATATATTAAGATGAAGCAATCTCATTTAATAACACCCAAACTAATAAAAGGAGAGCGGATTGGAAATTAAATTTATGAATATTGCTCGGCAGCAGGAGTGATCCAAAAAGCCCGGCTTCAGTGGTCTGTCATCTCCAATGCAGACAGTTCTTGTGCTGTCATAAGCCCAGGCACTAAAAATATTTGAGTTTGAGTGTCTGTTGAGATTCAGAAAAAAGGGATGTCTGAGATTCTCCGAAATCATACATTTACTCTAATATGAGGTTTATAAAGGAAAGCCATACCCGTGGACTAGTTTTCATGCCATAAACAATGTAGATCTGTCTGGAGAGAACTTTTCACTATAGGCCAAGTCACACGAATATGCATCCAAAGAAAAAGTGCAAAATCGGCATGTTCTAAACACACTTGTCAATGTAGAATAATGGTCTATAGGCCTACATCACTGTTGTTTTTACTGTCATTAGGCTATGGTCTTTTCATATTCAATCCTGGAAGGCAGCTGGGTGTACAGGAGATGAACATGACATTTCCACAATACTTTTTATCAATTATATCATACCTTTGACCTGTAATTATCAGTCTATTCCAGTGGCATGAACCCTGCTTCTCCTCGCTGTGTTGGATGGACATTCTGTCAATGTATTTCCTTGCTTGTGTGTCATGGGGAAATTGAGTGACATCTGTTTGTGATGATGCGCACGCTATGCTTTCAACTGCCAAGAAGTCTGCTAGTCTGTGTGCGTAATAGTTGTGTCCCGGTGGAGCGGTGACTGTCACTCATTATACGGGCAGTCGAACTGCCAGGCATCGATATACACTTATATCTTACTCTGCACTTCCACAAACTTTCATCAACAGATGCAGCCACTAGGATTGATTAGTTAGCAGCAGCAGGCAAGTCATTGAGCTATTCTCTTTGGAAACATTTATTCCTGTGTGTATGTCGATAACTTAGAAGTCCATTACTGTGATTACCTTTGAGGGTTGGCTGAACAACAGATGTTCAAGGACAACTCATTCCATTTTACTCAGTTAAGAGTGANAACTGCCAAGAAGTCTGCTAGTCTGTGTGCGTAATAGTTGTGTCCCGGTGGAGCGGTGACTGTCACTCATTATACGTGTAGTCGAACTGCCAGGCATCGATATACACGTATATCTTACTCTGCACTTCCACAAACTTTCATCAACAGATGCAGCCACTAGGATTGATTAGTTAGCAGCAGCAGGCAAGTCATTGAGCTATTCTCTTTGGAAACATTTATTCCTGTGTGTATGTCGATAACTTAGAAGTCCATTACTGTGATTACCTTTGAGGGTTGGCTGAACAACAGATGTTCAAGGACAACTCATTCCATTTTACTCAGTTAAGAGTGAATAGTGACTGGTGTCAATATAGAGAACACAGGAGAGAGAGAGAGAGCGAGAGAGAGAGAGACTCAAATAAAATATGTTATAATAACACACAGATTATCAAGATATAATTTGGTAAATCAACCGGTGCCTAGTGGTGGACAGTTTCCATTTTGATAATCAAGCCATTTTATGAAATTTAGCAATATCCAATATCACTGGAGGGCGCCCTAAGACAACAATATGCAAAGCTGCAGTTATGATGGGATCGGCGGTTCCATAAATACCCAGTTGTACAATCAGCTATAGTGAACAGAGGATAGTAGAGAGTGGACGATGGCCTCTAAATGAGTCATAAATATATCAAGTAGGCCCATATTCTCACATCTCTGTTTTTAGGCTAATTTACAAATGGCCGTGTTTTACAATGTAATTTACTAAAATTAAAATACTACAAACTGGCCTTTTTAATTGGGCTATTTAATTCGGAATTAAATGTGTTTCTTTCATAGTTGTTTTGCCATTGTTATATGCATGCACTTGTCTAAATCGATGTTAAGAGAATGATGAGTTTGGACAATACATTTTATGTGACAGAAAATGAATGCGTAAAGAAAATACATTATTGAAATATCCGTTTGATAAAGCTATTTCTATAGTTGAAATAATATCAATTCAGCACAAACTGTATTATTATTTTACTGAGGAGACCATAACACTGTTCTTTCTTTTTTATTAGCTCATTTTCTCTCTTGAATCAATATATCACAAGTACATGTCTGTTGCGGATACAGACAGTCTGCCCATTAACTTCACGCCTCATGCTTCTTATCTAAAAACTGTTTTATTAAAATTAAGTCAGAACACAAAATGGTATTTAAAAAGTTTAAGTGAAACAATTTGCATTGGGAGTGGGTGAAATGCTAATTCATTCTCTCACTAAGCCCCACAATCATTCTCATCCATTTTGGTGGCTGATTGTTTTCCACATGGTTGCCTTCATTCATTAAAGCAAATTTATAAACATAAAGAATATCTCAGTATTAATAATACTGCTTTTTGTWAAAGCTCAATCAACCATAATGTCCTAATATTTTCTATGTGAACCTCATTTCACATGATCTCACTACTCAAGAAATGAGTGTCCCATAAGGGATTTATTTCATCAGGCCTATCGGGATTATTGAATTAAATTAAACCAGACACTTACCGCAGGCGGAACAGGGATACACTATCCACTTAAAGGTAGGCCTACTCTTGAGTATGATTTAGGCAAACACATTAGGCAGCAAATGCTTTTCATTTGTAGAGGCTACTCCATAATTCATTCATTAAGAAAGTGCCTATAGGTAAACAGAAAGGTCACGTGTTGAAGGGATCTTTAGTAATTACTTTACAACCATGTTTACACGCAGACGACATGGCCAATGTGTTGTTTGTKTATGAGGCTACATAGCATTTTTAAATAGAAAATGAGGCCAATGCCTTATAAACAACAGGAACATAACAATGTAATTACACTGCCCCTGAGAGGTAACAGTGGTTGACTGMCTTAAAACAACATAACATAGAAATTGTGATTTTAGAATACAATACTGTCAGAGCAAAGTCATTTCTTTCAAACAGAATAGAAAATAACATCTACGTTCAGTGGGTACATCGACATTATCCTATAGCATACAATAACTGTTTTACATAGGTCTATAATAGACTACTAGAAATACTTGCCTTTGCCATGCAACAGATACACAATATTATAATATCTATAATGAACTATAATATAATAATGCACTGAAATGTACTGGTAATGTACTGTAACTGTACTGTAATGGTGATAATTATCAAGTCAACAAATGCCTCTCCTGATAATCCTCTCGATCACCAGTAGATGGCAGGCTTTCTCCACGGTTGGAGGCTCCTTCAGTCTGAGCCGAACTCCTGTGCCCCAGTGGTGCTGTGATGTTGGTTTCCTGAAACCTTGCTGCTCTCGCCTGTGAAATACATTCCCATTAAAAGGSCTTTTAAAAGCCAACACCAGTGCTATAACGATCATCTCCCTGTTTCCCAAGCCTGGGAATGCAGGCAGGCAGTACAGTGCCACACAGGCAGACATGTGGTGACTTCCACAAACAAAGGCATGGCATTCTCCTCTCCCCTAACCCATGTTACAGGCCTGCCAGAGGCAATTACACCCACAGCCCAGTGTGAGGTCTGAGAGACCCCAATCACCACTAACAAGATCAAGGGTAACACTCCTCTCCTCTCCCCCAACACCTCTCTCTCTCTCTCTCTCTCTCTCTCTCTCTCTCTCTCTCTCTCTCTCTCTCTCAGAGCAGGTCTTTCGAGGTCTCAGCTTCAGTTGCATCTGGATTTCTGGTTTCCAACACTACTTTTGTCACTGTTGCTTACAAACCAAGCGGTTCAATTATACCTACTCCTCTCATCTAACTTTGGTGTGTGTGTCTGTGTGTGTGTTTTGGACATTGGCCAGGAGGAACCATACCCTTGTACCCTGATCTGATCCTGCATGAATACACTCTCTTTGTCATGGCAGCAGCTCAGTGTGTGTGTGTGTGTGTGTGTGTGTGTGTGTGTGTGTGTGTGTGATGTGTATGTGTGTGTGTGTGTGTGTTGTGGTGTGTGTGTGTGTGTGTGTGTGTGGTGTGTGTGTGTGTGTGTGTGTGTGTGTGTGTGTGTGTTGTGTGTGTGTGTGTGTGTGTGTGTGGTGGTACTGTGTGCGCTTGCTGTGTGTGCTGCCTTAAGCAGGGCTCCACATGCCTCCTCTGATACTACAGTCAGTGGGAACGGATGCCTCATGCCTCACACCAAACGCCGATCTGGCAGCTTGCTAATAATTTGTGTTTCTTTACTGGGTACATTGGATAGAGAAGCCAACGCCGTGACTAATTAATCCACAGACACATCTGAGCAGGCTGCTCCTGTTTCCTTTCCTCCAGGTTTTAGCAGATTGTCTGGCGCACTGTTCTGTTCTGTATTGTCTGGCTGCAACTGTCTGTTCTGTATTGTCTGGTGCAACTGTCTGTTCTGTATTGTCTGGCTGC
>NW_019943984.1:81260-85304 GCF_002910315.2 Salvelinus sp. IW2-2015 | reverse complement strand
TCTCTTCTCCTCTCTGCTCCTGCATCCCTCTCTTCGCTCTCTCTCCTCTCCTCCTCCTGCACTGTTCTGTTCTGTATTGTCTGGCTGCACTGTTCTGTTCTGTTCTGTTCACATCATTCATACATACGCCTTGTGTCTAATTCATTTGGATGGGAATAATCACAATAAAAAGACAGGGAAGGCTGGTGGTGGTGGTGGTGGTGATGTGTCCTGAGCATGACCCACAGAGGATCCAGAAAAAGAACACAGACACGCTGCTCAGCCACAAAATGTATTTTCATTTCAAGTTACAAAAATAAAACAAAGGCCCCTTACCCTTGGGGCTTTGTATAGCTACATAATTACCTTTCATTATTCAGTACACAGTTGATACCCACCACAGTGTAGGTTGAAAGAAGTACAGTTGTTCGTGTTAAGGTTGAAATTAGGTATTTTATTGATATTGCTGTGTCGTCTCAGATCTGACGCTTACAAACACTGAGTGCTGGAACCGAGCCTGATGGTCTGTCTGTCTCAAAGAATACTAATGTCATTTTGCGTGCTGTTATAGAGGGAGTTGTAGACAGTCTTACACAGAGCAGGGTAAATGGTTAGATGGCTGGRACACAAGTAGAACCATGCCCTTCAGGGTTAACTACATTGTTTTGGCAGCCCAGAGCTAAGTCTGATTTTTGCTTTCCCATCATCATAAAACCCCAACTCACATTTGGCTGTCCACTAGCTCACGGATATGATTCCACATGTACTTAATGTGTCACATTGACTTATACTCTTATTTTGTCATTCCACAGTAGTGACCAGGAGCAGTGGTATTTAACAGGRGCCAGGACCTGATAAGCCCCTAGCATGGCTGTCACAACATCCAGGAAATAAGTGGAGAAAATCACACAACCCTGAGTCCACTCGTGGAAGTTCATGGTCGACCTACTGTATGCTACCCAAAGAGAGAGTCAAACAAGCCATGGCTGTCAGAGTGTATGACCCTTTAGGATAGAGAGCAGTAGGGGCTAGGCATAAAGGACACTAAGATATTATTGAGTCATTTATAGCAATAGGCCTATGATGCCAAGGCATGAGGGACACCATTCAGCCCTTAATCATCTTCATGTCAACTGGGAGTTCTGACACTTGTGTATACTGCAGATAATGGTCTTTTCCCCACCGTATATCTATGACGTAAAGCTCTGTAACAAATGTATCATTATGTGACATTATGTTGCTAGATGGTGGTGTCATGGCGCATCATATACTGACARCTAACATGGCTTCTACTTGATATGGATAGAGAACTTTATGATCAAATTCTCTCACTGGTAGTTGGGGTATAGCACATCTTGGGCATTATCACCATGCAGTACAGTCTACTAAGTAAGAAAGTCTGAGAGGAGACGTAGGCGTTTGTGRACATCTTGGACCATATRWAAATGRGTCTTGRACCATWGTCTGTATGACATTTGTTAATAATGTTGAAAGGCCTCAATATTAGGATCACCTCATTCATTGCCTCCATCACACTCTATCTACACATGGCAGCAGTAATACACCAAATGTCAGTTCTCTCACTGCTATTAAACCAGATAAAACAAGACCAAGATTCATGTTTCAGAAGAGAAATCAGAGGCAAAGAACTACAGGTATGAAAATGTTTCTGTGGGATATGTCTTTGACTGGTTAGGATCTCTGGCAGGCTGTCCAAGCCAGTTGCATAGTACAATCAGAGAGAGAGAGAAACAGAGGAGTGAGAGAGAAAATATCCTCCCGACCGTCAGATAACCACACCAGCTTGGATCTGTCCAATCGCATCAGCCGTTAYCCATTATCCTCCCTGAGGAGACCCGGCCCTCGCCACATCCTCCRCTGGTTTAGGGGACTTCCTGTTTGCTGGAAAACAGCACAGACAAATTACATAATTAYAAATGGCGGCCCCAGAACAATGTGAGAGGGTGCTGTCCCTGCCGCTCCCCGGACCTCAAAATTCTGAAGCTGCTAATTTTGTTTCAACCCAAAACAAGCTGAACAACATGACAATGACCAGGCTTTKTCTGTCTCCACACTAAATGGTCTCAGGGGTTTGGCTCACTCTGAGAGACTGCAGATTTATACTTATCCACTTTATGTTCCGTTATTGTCGAGCAGTTATGAGAATAAACTCGATGTAATATAAGAATGCAGTTACGAGAATAAACTCGATGCAATATGTCCATCAATGTGCATTTATTTGGAGCAACTTTGTCCTTTTTTGTGACCWTACATGTTGGGGTGCAGGCAGCAGGATGGCACTAGGTTTGGCTTTTGACAGCCTTTATCCTGACTTCCTCAGTCTAGGTTCTAGCTTAAGGACATCTAATGAGGAGAAAGCCAGTCAGCTAGAGAAAGCTGGGCTTGGCCACACTTTAGAGGGCTGGGATGGRATATGCCAGTTCTATCCAACTGYATCAAACAAKATATTGTTCACTGGATTTACCATGGACAAGGTTGCCAGTGTACTGTTCTGACATTTGGGTTGCCATCGTCTTGGGCTGCTGTGGTAGTAGGAAAGTCATATMATTTACCATGGACAAGGTCGCCAGTGTACTGATGCTGCAACAGGGTTGTTGGTGTGAATCTAAAGATGCTGGGGTTGTAGGATTGTCATAGCACTAACACTGATGTTATTCTGTAGGTACACCTAGTGCATACCTAGTTTAAAAAGATACAAATTAGAAAAGTGTCAACACTCACCTTGGTAGATTGTCGCCTAGACACAGAAGGTCTCTCTATGCTTCTCCCTCCCAGTACATCAACACATCAATATTGGATGGAGATGATGGAGACGTCCAGAGCCCTCATATGTGTGGAGGCTGTTACACAGATGGCACTCTGACCATGCACACATATTTGGGTGCTCAGTTTTGCCAGTGAACTGTAATGAATTGTCTGGTGATCTRTTCAGTCTCCTGACCATTAGCAGCCTGTGAACACTCACTAATACGAGGCGCAGGCTTCATTTTCCAGGCCTCTGATCTCACAAAGTAGTGGGCGCCTAATTCACTACAATGAAATGRGCCATGATTACTGAGGCAGAGATTTAATATATCATGGAAAATTARGTTGATTTTAATAAATGACCCATCCAGTTGAATAGCCCACATATGCTTACCATGGAGGAGGGGATGTGCCAATGGGGARGGCGGGCTATTTTAACATGCGTGTTAGAAGATAGGGTTGAGGAGGGTATAGGGGAACAACAGTCASCAAACCCCCCAGGAAACAACCTGATAGAAGTCAGCACTRCYTGATGTGCTTCTGTTTGGTGCTGGGTGTGTCTTCATAAGCAATGGAGGGACAATTTAAGCAATGGGGTTTGCTTCAGTCATCTCAATGGTTTGTATGGACTATTACTTTTAGGAGTTTATCTGGTTAAAATTCCGTATATAACCCCTGCCCTCCCAAACCCACCATACCCACCCACCCCCCCCCATCAAATATCGAAATTTCACTTATTCTTTGATTCTATTTCTCAAGAAAATAACAATTCTTGACATAGTCTACATTTTATAATGCACACAGTCACATTGCAGACAAACATTAAAGAGGAAATATGTGATTTTAGAGATATCTTCCTTTTCATTTAAATAATCAATTTCCAAGGTGATTGTGTTTCTCTGGGGTTAGCCGCCAGTAAGCAGTAGTCAAAGTATTGATAATGTATACGCCACAGTCACAAATTAACCAAACCTCTTCATGTGTCTGGACTATAGCAGGCAGCAGGGAGAGAAAAGAATAAAGTATTTGGAGAGAAATGAATGGTGTGATGGATGGCTGTGGAATGTTACCGTCCCACAGATGGAACAATGGAACCCACAGATGGAACAATGGAACTCACAGATGGAACAATAGAACGTCGGAACCATGACCTCTCGGATGCCCTCCATGTTGTTGGCAGTCCTTTAAAGACTAGGATTGACACGGTTTGTCAATCACAGAGTGCGGTGTGGCTAGCCATAAACTGCTTCCCCGACTTGTCACAGCCACACACCCAGTACACACATAGAACGCGATACA
>NW_019943984.1:71787-81235 GCF_002910315.2 Salvelinus sp. IW2-2015 | reverse complement strand
TTTTAAAATAATCAATTTCCAAGGTGATTGTGTTTCTCTGGGGTTAGCGCCAGTACAGTCAGAGTCACAAGATATTGAAATGTATACGCCACAGTCACAAATAACCAAACCTTTCATGTGTCGGACTATAGCAGGCAGCAGGGAGAGAAAAGAATTAAGTATTTGGAGAGAAATGAATGGTGTGATGGATGGCTGTGGAATGTTACCGTCCCACAGATGGAACAATGGAACCCACAGATGGAACAATGGAACTCACAGATGGAACAATAGAAGTCGGAACCATGACTCTCGGCATGCCCTCCATGTTGGGCAGTCCTTTTAAAGACTAGGATTGACACGGTTGTCAATCACAGAGTCGGTGTGGCTAGCCATAAACTGCTTCCAGACTTGTCACACCCACACACACAGTACACACACATAAAACATACACACACACCAGACACACACAAGGCTCATTGTTCACGAGTTCAACTAGGTTCCAGTAAACTGGGAGCGTTTTATCATGTGAGCACTATTTTGAGTTGGACAATGAAGAATGATTTATGAAGGCATTTCTACTTCTCTCTTACCTCACCCTCCATCATAAGCAAAACGCACAAACCATCTTTTACTTTACTGTGTGCTATTTGACTGAGTGTTTCCAACTTAGGGGGGCGTGATGTTGATATGATGTACAGTATATTTATTTTCTTCATAACAGCTCTGCTGCAGAACTTTAGTCAAATGTATTAGCTGTGATATTGCATAGCACTGTGCATAAAATAAAGACAAAWCCAGTGTTTGTAAAACCATAAAACTTAATTGAAATCCATTTGTCAAATACATGACATTTAAAATGAAACCTGGTGGTATACTGCTGTATTCAACATCAAAATGAATTTACCAACATAGAGTACAGTTCTCACATACAAAGAGGAAGTTGATCATCATATAAAACATTAGTCTATACATGTTGCACTATATTTACTGATACATTATTTTCAGTGTTTGTCTTTCAACTGAGCAAAGCAGAAATCCCAAAACAGAGTGTAATAAAATCACAGCATTAATCAGTCATATTCCACAAGACCCATTCTAAACATCCCCCCTCTGCTCTCTATACTTCCATTCCAGATAAATATGAAACCATCCAAATGGAGAAATTCATGCTTGAAGCAAAGGAACTAATCTCCCTTCTGCCTGTTTCACTCCTCTGTATTTAATTGATAGAAATTGCACGYATCAAAGAAAACGCACACTGAGATTTAATGGGCATAAAATGGACATTAGCATTTTAAAGAGTTGGATTAACACATTAATCCWGGCAATTTTCATCCAGCTCCTTCCAATGAGATGGTCACAGCCACACAGGCCCCTAATGGGGTTTAACTGGCGTTCTCATTTAGCTCCGCTTACAGGGATAACGCCAAACTTTTAGTTTTTAGGAAGGGGAACGAAGGACTTAATTCCTCCTCCGACTCTTTGAAAAGCAGGTTTTATTAGAAATTAACCGACGTTCACATGACACATTACACAAGTGGTACAGGAGTGGAGTGATGTGGGACATGCTGAAGTTTCGTAGCTGTAGCTGTGGCTGAGACGTGAAGGCACCAGATTCAGATGGTCTATCTGCTGCTTAGGGAAACTGAGATGTGGTCGRTGTAACAGAAGAACACTTTGAAGTAGGTTTGCCATACTGTACATGCTGCTAACATCTGTGGTTGGTGTGTTGTGCTTGTGGAAAKGCTCAGTGCATTGTTGAGTACAGAAGCGAGTACGTGAAGACTGGTAGGCCTACATGAAGTACAGTAGGGCTGTCCAAGAGCATCAACGTATTCTTACTCTGCTCACCACGAGACACACAGATGAGACTWATTTTCATCGATTTGCTGYGGATGYCGTTGTWGAGATGGGACAGCAGCAGTAGATCAGTGCTCTTCAATGCTYTACCAGTGAGACATGCTCATGTGTTTGTGGTGTTGAGGAGAGGATCGAGCAGAAAGTGACTGCCGGGMGGTCCCTGAGGAGTGCGGGATGTGTTTCATGTGCGAGGGACAGAGTCATCACTATCACGCACGCACTAGCAGCACACCACCCATGCTACGATCCAACATCAATAACATGAAGTCCCTCCATGGTGGTRTTTAGACTACACGCAGYGTCTTGTGATGCAACATGTCCCCCACAATGGTACATGCTTTCATTTCCCTTCCCAACACAGACGCTCTTCCCTTTTGTTCTAGTCATTTACACCACAYWKYMWRCACACACAACATGTAAGCCTTGGTGTACCTCCATGCTAAGAGAATGTAATATGTAGGTCATCAAACAGAGAGACTCGACTGGGAAGAGAAGGGAGATGTTGTTTGTGAGAAGGGAGGAAGCCTCAGGAGAGGAGGACTGACTGGGGGGGGGGATAAGAGAACGAACAAACAAGAGCTCCTTCTTTCGACAAACTGTTCAAACGTACTTACAGTGGGCTGTTGTCACCAGGTAGAAGTATAGAAATACCCCCATCTTCCTCTCCGGTGAATACTTTATGTTATACCTCCCATTCTCCTCCTCGATCCTCCCTGTGCCATTATCGCTCCTACATGAGATTGCACTCAAGACRATGTCAGGAATTTTTTATTACATGGATTGTGAAAATTAAACACTGTTTCTGAATGAATAAACAACACAGTCTGGAGCTTTTTAGAGTGAATCCCCTTTTTGGGGCACACATTATTAGAACAGTATTATTACTATTTAATCTTGAGGAGTCGTCACTGACATCCCTGATCACACACAGAATATAGACCCGYACTAGGGACAGAGAGCTCTCAACTCCTCCTGATTGGTCCTGGGCTGAGTGGTTCTACAAACACGTTTTTTTAGAAGGATGTTGTGACTTAAATGACCTTTGGAAGGCAGCACGGATGACATGTGAACAGACAGGGAACACATCCTGAGTGAATTTAAACATTACCTCTGCAAAACTCTGTCTGAAAGTGTGGAAGTCAGCACTTTACCCTCGAGGGACGGGATCACCACAGCATGCCATTGAGGTGTATTCATATCTTACATATCTTAAAGTATTTTATTAGGATGGTCATGAAAATAGACCCAGTGGCTGGACATGAGCACTTTTCGTGCTAGGACCCGTTTTTCCTTTTAAACCATAATGAATAAGAAGGGGGGCCTGATCCTAGATCAGCACTGCTACTCCGAGACGCTTTGTGAATACAGGCCCTGATCAACATGATGGCCGTCTTGTCCCTAAATGCTCCCACTCTGCTGACAGTGACAAACACCTCAGTCGTCTATCTACAGTACATACCATTCACACACATGTTAAACAGACAATGGGCTTAAGAGGAACAGGAGAGACCCTAGACCTCCACCATGAGGGATGAGTGTTCACATTCCAATGGTAATCACTCTGTCACGGTCAGCACTTTGACTGCAGCCAGAAAAAAACCTTAGCTTGGCTCGAACCCCCATCCAAAACGTCAAAAACAAATCGACAACACCACCCACCACTACCATTCCATGCTCAATGGATAAATCACAAACGCTTCGCCGTGTTCCAATCTTTTTCATCCCCTCTCTCCCCTGTTAAACCTACAACTGAAATAGAAAATCTGGTACAAATTTACTAAAATAAGAAAAATAGTGATAAAGGAAAATGTTCACCCAGGGGGCAAACAATGGGCTGGATATTTGAAACAATATCCAAGCTCTGTTTTCCTTTCCATCGTTTTGTGTATAATTGCAGCTATCTACTCTGTCTGATGTGCATTAGCGGCTTGAGCGATAGCCAAGGCACTTGAACAGACTAAAGGACCAAAAATTGTATTGCAAAGTGCTTGTTGTTTTGACGTGCGTGGAAACGCGGGTAAGCTCTGACGCTTTCAACCTCCAGGTAAGGATCACCTTAAGTCCGTCAGACACGAGGCTGAGTGGAATCCAATTGTACATAACAGCCCTCAAAGAACTCTCTTCCAGTAATTGAATATATACAACTATTAAAGCCCTGTGCTTGTAAAGTTAATGGAAATAAATAAAACAAAAATCATATTTGTGATATGATTTTTAATGACATCTCAAATGATGCTGTTACACTGTTTTATAGCATTGATGTGTCTTTTTAATCAGGATCATAGTCAAGATAGATAGGTTTCCTTCCAGCAGAAATCACAAGGCTGTGAACAGGTCTGAATGGTGGAAACAGATTAGTAATAGCCTGTTTAATATAACTAAGCATGGTGTGTGTGTGTGTATACGTGCATGCGTGGAATAGATCCATCCAGCCAGCCCAGGGCTGATGTGGCTCGCCGGCAGCAGTTGACTCGACAGCCCTGCCAACTGTTGTCATTTCCTGGCAGCTAGATTACTCTTGGGGTGGSATTTTCACAGTTGTCAAGTGAGGATTTAATGGCYAATTATCCTCAGATAAATATATCTCTGCAGAGATGAGGGAACCATCAGAYGATTGGGAGAATATGGGTTCTTCTAATTGTTGGGCTAAATAAAGAGGAGAAAAGAGGGACAASGTGTCTGGTCAGAGCCCCAGGAGACTGGCTCCCYTTCCTACTACCCATCAACCACCACTTCATCAGACCCRAGACAGAGRCGGCTGTGGAACTAGCCTGTAATAAACATCACTGTCTGTACTGTAAATCATGTGTTACACTCCTACAGTACAAAGTTACATGGCTTTATTAAAAAGGGTGTCAACACCGTTCTCAGAGAGAGAAAGAGACGCCGCTGGTCTTTTATTTCCACTGGCAGCATCTGTGACAGGGAGGGAAAGAAACTGCTCACTCAGAGGGTGACAGAGGTGACAGAGGTGACATCCAGGCCAGTATGACTGTACCGCAGGAGCCATTTAGAAAGTCACTGAGTTCACCAGCAGGCCAGTGTAGGGTTACGGAAATGACATACAACAAAAGCCCCAACAATTTCCCTCTCGATGCCCAACTTCACCACCTTACTCGCCCCCTTCCAAACCCTAACACTCTGAGCCTGGTAGTATAACCAGGGAAACACTAAGGCTAGCTAGCCTAGCGGTGACAGAAAAAGGCTGGTTTAAGATCCATGTAGGTGGTCTATGTCACTAGCAGGTTTGCAGTGTATTGCTGTCTGTCAGTGGGGATCTGGGGTGGCGGGCTGAGTGGCCTGCAGAAATGTCAGCTCAGGTTAATGACAGTGGCAGTCTCAATCGCTGTGGCGGGCGAGGGTGTATGTGTGCAGGGTGGTGGAGGGGATTTAATGCCTTTGGCACCAGGAGGCTCTGATAATGATGCTGGGTGGCAGAGAGCACGTGTCCTCTGACTGCAGTGATGATTTAACCCCCTGCTACAAACACAAACACACACAAACTCCTGCCACAGTGARCCACTGTACCACTGACATGTGTTACACATGACGAGCCAACATGGGCAGTGAGGCTTATCTGTGTCACTGTGTCATCTCCTCCCAGCCAAGAGTACAAGTATAGCTGATATGACTCTGAGCTTACTGTAACAGTGAACCTTATGCTCTGGGGTTGAACATCACTGACAATGGCTATGTCTGTCCCTCCACAGTTTCAAACTTAATAAGGAACCTCACTGTCCCTCTGCAGGGGGGATCACATGTTACACACTAATGATGCAGGTAATGAGAAATTACATCAACAGGAAAAGAGAGCAGTCATCATAATCTCTGCGACTTATTCATAGATTTTATCAGAGCTGACATATGCAAATAGGACCCTCCAAAAAATACATTCTTATTATGTTGCAAAAAATCTGAGTATAGAGTTTCAGCTGAGAGATGACAATAAGCGATGGATTTAACAGAATGATTAAGTTCTCCCTCTCATCGGCTCTATCATCATCTTTGTTGTGTACAGTCACGGCTCAACCCTGCCACTCTATTAATTATACCGCAGGCCGCCCTTCAGGTAAATCTCATTTTTATCAAAGATAATATTCTGCTATTCAACCTGAATCATACCACCAAGACATGACTGATTATACCCTCCTGACACGCAAAGGAAACCACCAAAAGATAGCGAGAGAGAGATAGATAGATAGAGAGAGAGTGAAAAAGAGAGAGTGAGTGAGTGAGTGAGTGAGTGAGTGAGTGAGTGAGTGAGTGAGTGAGTGAGTGAGTGAGTGAGTGAGTGAGTGAGAAAGAGAGAGAGAGTGAGAAATAGAGAGAGAGTGAGAAAGAGAGATAGAGAGAGAGAGTAAGAAAGAGAGATAGAGAGAGAGAGTAAGAAAGAGAGAGATACTCTGGGAGAAAGGGACCGGAAATCTATTTGTCTGACTGTGGCCCTATGAGTCCACATTTGTCCAACTTGTCTCAGTAAGTCTTAATGTATTGTAATCACAATCATGTACAGTATCTAGATCATCATTATACTCCATGTCTTCACCCTCGTCGTCGTCGTCTTAATCATCACCATCATTATCTGCTCACTCTTCCTCCCATCCCTCCCCCTCGTCTCCTCTCCTCCCCTCCTCCCCCAGTAGTGGTGTGTGGGTAAAATCACTTGGGAAGCCAAGCCAGGAAAAATAGCCATAATACAACCTATGTGTTGTGATAATTGCATTGTTTGGTCTATAACCTGTTAGTTCATATGCCTTGACACCGTGATATACTGTCACGGCAGTTGAATGAAGTGGACCAAGGTGCAGCGTGGTGAGCGTACATTTTCTTTTTATTAGAAAAGACGCCGAACAAAACAATAAACACACATAAACAAGAGAGAGAAGGCTAATGGCCAAAAACAAAGTCAACTTCCCACAAAGACAGGTGGGAAAATCAGAGACAACGATAGACAAGCTGTCCCTGATTGAGAACCCTACCCCACAAACATGAAAAAAAGAAGCATAGAATACCCCCACCAATCACACCTGACCAAACCAAATAGAGACATAAAAAGGATCTCTAAGGTCAGGGCGTGACAGTGCCCCCCCAAAGGTGCGGACTCCGGCCGCAAGACCTGAACCTATAGGGAGGTCTGGGTGGGCATCTATCCGCGGTGGCGGCTCAGGTGCGGGACGCAGACCCTGCTCCACACTGGTCACCCCACTTTGGTAGTACCCTGGTGCGGGGACCCTCGTCGCCGAACCCGGACTGGACCTCGTAGCGGGCCCGGACTGGGCACCCTCGTTGCGGGCCCCGGACTGGAGAACATCGCTGGAGGCTCCGGACTGGAGACCGTCGCTGGGGACTCCGGACTGGGCACCGTCGCTGGGGCTCCGGACTGGAGACCGTCGCTGGAGGCTCGGACTGGAGAACGTGCTGGAGGCTCGGACTGGAGAACGTCGTGGAGGCTCCGGACTGGAGAACGTCGCTGGGGACTCCGGACTGGGCACGAGCCGTCGCTGGGCTCCGGACTGGAGAACGTCGAGGCGGGGCTCCGGACTGGAGAACGTCGCTGGAGGCTCCAGTCGCGAGGGAGACGTCGCTGGAGGCTCCGTGCATGACTCTCATTGAGGCTTCTTGCCATGGATCATACTGGAGCCGATGGACTCAACTGGAGGCTTCTTGCCATGGATCATCACTGGAGGCTTCGTGCCATGATCATCACTGGAGGCTTCTTGCCATGGATCATCACTGGAGACTTCGTGCAATGGATCATCACTGGAGGCTTCTTGCCACGGATCATCACTGGAGGCTTCTTGCCAAGGAATCATCACTGGAGGCTTCTTGCCATGGATCATCACTGGAGGCTTCGTGCCATGGATCATCACTGGAGGCTCTATGAATCATCACTGAGGCTTCGTGCTATGGATCATCACTGGAGCTTCTTGCCATGGATCATCACTGGAGGCTTTGTGCCATGGATCACACTGGAGGCTTCTTGCCAGTGATCATCTGGAGCTTCGTGCCATGGATCATCACTGGAGGCTTCTTGCATGGATCATCACTGGAGGCTTGTGCCATGGATCATCACTGGAAGGCTTCGTGCACAACATCAGGAGGCTTCTTGCCATGAATCATCATTGGAGGCTCGTGCCATGGATCATCACGTGAGGCTTCTTGATGGATCATCACTAGGCGCACGTGCCATGGATCATTCAATGGAGCGCTATCACGCCATGGAATCATGCACTAGAGCTTCGTGCCATGGCAGGATCATCACTGGAGGCTTCGTGCCTTGGATCATCACTGGAGGCTTCTTGACATGGATCATCACTGGAGGCCTCGTGCCATGGATCATCACTGGAGGCTTCGTGCCATGGATCATCACTGGAGGCTTCTTGCTATGGATCATCACTGGAGTGAGGAGACGTATGGGCAGTCGGGTACGTGGAGCTGCCACAGGGCTCACCAGGCTGGGGAGACATACAGGAGGCTTAGTTCTGGGCGCAGGTACAGGACTCACCAGGCTGGAGAGACATACAGGAGGCCTTGTCCTTGGCAGAGGCACCGGATACATTGGGCCGTGGAGGAGCACTGGAGGTCTCGAGCTTAGAGCCTGCACAACCCGTCCTGGCAGGGTGGTTATCTTCACCCTGCAAATGCGGGGCGCTGGCACAGGACGCACTGGGCTGTGCAGACGTACCGGAGACACAGTGCGCAGAGCCGGCGCAGGATATACTGGGCCGAGGAGGCGCACTAGAGGTCTGGAGAGCAGGGCTGGCACAACCCGTCCTGGCTGGATGCTCACCCTAGCCCGGCAGATGCGGGGAGCTGGAATGTAGCGCACCGGGCTAAGAACACGTACTGGAGACACCGTGCGCTCCACCGCATAACACGGTGCCTGACCAGTATGACGCTCGCCACGGTAAGCACGGGGAGTTGGCTCAGGTCTCCAACCTGACTCAGCCAAACGCCCCGTGTGCCCCCCTCCCAAAACAACTATTGATTTAGAACCACGGAGAGTTAGGCTACCACAAGTCACACAAAAAACAGAAGATGTCTCCACTACTACATCTAGTTACATATTGAACTTCCATCCTCTCAGACCAGGGGCTCAATGTATGAATTAATGGTTGGATCAGAATAGCCGTTATAATCATTGGCCAGTAGACCTATGGAGAATTAAGTAAAACCACACATTCAAATAACTATCGACGTCCATGGCTAATTTAGGAAAGGGACAATTTTAGCTAGCTAGCCACTGGAGGACAACAACACAACGAGATGCAACAATGATTTTTTTTCTGTATATGACATTTGGCTTTTGATGTGGTTCGTGTGAAGCCAAATCCAAACTGACTTCCCCTATTACTTTTCTTTGGTGCACCAGGACCATTCACAGTTGAACTCGCTCAGTTTAGCGCAACGTTGATTTTAGTATTTTTTTTATCAAGGGAGGCCAAGTGCTCGCTGCTTCAATGCTATGGACGGCAACAATATCTTACTCTTTTTCACCAGACAGCATCAGTTATATGGACTACACATACAGAGACAGAGGGGCGCTGTTTCACACGCTTGGATGCTTTCTCCGGTGAGATACATTCAGCCACTTTATTTTATGTTTTCT
>NW_019943984.1:61874-63879 GCF_002910315.2 Salvelinus sp. IW2-2015 | reverse complement strand
CTTTTTGGTACATTTTTTGGGGAAGCCTGGCTCTTCCCGTGGCATCAGAATAACAACACACTGTCCTCCCCAGTCCAAAGTCACACTTGTCCTATTAGCAGTGAATCACCATTACATTGTAATGGATTTTCCCAATTAGAATGCAGGCTGGAGAGTTTCGGACTGAACAGCTAGACACAGGCCGTGTTGACACACAACTCCTGAAGCCTGGCCACGCTCGGTACCACTCTCCCCAGCCTGTCGTCAGGTGATCTACTAGTATCAGATAGCATCCCTTCATTACATGTTGGATTACGGTAATGTGTCCTTATGGTGTCCACTTCCTCTCCTCTTCACAATTTGGGGGAAGGCGGTTGCAGCGAGCAGTACAGGCTCAAATTGTGTGCTGCTGCTACCTGGGCTTGGCTGCTCCTTGAGCCCTGCTTGGGCAATCTCATGGGCTAGTATGGGCACATCCAAATTGCCACCACTCCTCCTAATAGTTGCACTATCTTTTGATCAGAGCCCTAATGTGCATGGGTCCCTGCTGATTGGGCCCTCTTGCCTACACTCTAAAAATTAGGGTTTCAGCAAGGGTTCTTCTAAGATTCTCAAAGTTCTTCGAAGTACCTTAGAGTTCTTGGCACTGACAATTGCCCCCCAAAAGGTTCTTCCAAGAACCCCATAGTAGGTGGAGTTCATCGAGGAACCTCCTTAGTTGGTGTTTTTTTTTTAGGAACCTAACTGCCCAGCTGGAACATTTGGATTTGAATTTGAAAGGACAGTAGGAGCAGGCACTTACTGTAACTGAAATTTGTAAAGATCTCCTCAATTTAAGGTAAGGTTTCTGAATTGATATTGTTTTATGATGATACCATCTATCTTTTCATACTTGTGCAAATCTTTCTAAATCAGAAAATGGACACAATTCAATGGATATCAATCAACAAAGAGGTAAGAATATGTACTGTATGCTAGAATAATATGTTGAAGGCTAGCTGTATTGCGTGCAGATGACTGAACTGCTCACTTTTGTGTCTGTAGGTATCTGAACAAAATCTAAACAAAATCCAAGGTATGAATACTGTCATGTGCATGTTTTGTTAATCAACTGTATAATATATATTATTGTACTCACAGATTTCACCCTCCCTATACCGCTGATAAATATAACTGGAAACCTGTTTGATCACCATGCACTGCAAAATCATTCTGGCTATGGATACGAAGGATATCAACACATTAACATCAACACCTCAGAGGACATACCCATTGGACTTGGGGCTCTGCTGGGAGTTTGCCTCATATTTGGAATTTTTTATTCTGCTTTGACATTTAAATCATAATAAACACTGAGAACTAAAATATAGTGTTATTGTTGTTATTGTTATGCATATTATTATGAATCATAATATGGGAGGGGGGGATAAAAAATGTACCCAAAACGGTTCTTCAAAAGGTTATTTGAGGATCCATTAAAAAAATGTTTTTGAAGAACCTGTTTAAAGGTCTATTGGAAGAACTTATAGGGGTTCCCCTAAAGGATACTCCAGGAACCTTTCATTTTTAAAGTGTAGACTCTCTGCTGGGTTTCTGCCGTTTCCTACGCACAGCTTCTAGGGATGAGTTACTCAGCGATAGGATCTCAAGAAGAGAGAGGGACAGACACTATTTTAGAGCCAATGCATCCCTAAGCACACACTGTACATGAACTTTTTGATCCTGACTCTGAGTGCATACGTTTGTGATCAGTATGTCCACTGTTCTCAGAGTAAAGAGAGAACTGTAGTAAACTGTACAGTCAATACACTCTCTATCACAGGTTTAACAATGCCTCTGGTATTTACTGTATCATGTTTCTAGTGTATTGGTGTATTGCATAAAGACTATGGTGGTGCATTATCTGGGACTGCGCACACTGACTGGATTGGGTTTACTGTTTTACTGATGCTGTTGTTGTTTCAGTCTTTGGATAGTTGTGGTTTTTGACATAGTCCAATTGTAGAAGCAGCATTACTCAGACTGT
>NW_019943984.1:39887-57941 GCF_002910315.2 Salvelinus sp. IW2-2015 | reverse complement strand
TCTCCAGGACTGTATGAATTCTTCTTCACTTTGTTAAGATCCTATCCAACAGAGCACATTTTAGACTGCATGTACAGTTGGAAGTGCTGAAGTCACTACACTTAAGGATTGGAGTATCATTTAATAACTATTTTTTGAAAAACAAGGTACATTTTTTTCCTAACAATTGTTTACAGACAGAGTTATTTTCACTTATAATTCACTGTATCACAATTCCAGTGGGTCAAAAGTTTACACATACCACTAAGATGACTGTGTTTTGAACTAGCTTGGAAAATTCAGAGAAATATTAATGGTGGTCAAGTGGTTTGAAGCTTCTGATAGAGCGCCTAATTGCACATAATTCTGAGGTCAATTGTGAGGTTCACTGTGGATGTATTAAGGCCTACTTCAAACTCGGTGCCATCTTTGCTTGACATCATGAGAAAATCAAAGAAATCACCAAGGACCCACAGAAAAACATTGTAAGACGTTCACACATCTGTATACTATTCCTTGGGAGCAATTTCCAAATGCACCGTCTACATTCGACTGTACATATACAATTAGTACGCTAAGTATAACAGCCCATGGGACCAACGCAGCCGACTTCATTACCGGCTCAGGAAGGAGCACGCGTTGCGTGGTTCCTAGAGATGAATCGGTAACTTTGGTGTGAAACGTGGCAAATCAACCAGAAGCAACAGCAAAGGCACCTATTGATAGAATGATGCTGGGAGGAAACAGGTACAAACAAGTATTTTATAGCACAGTATAAACGAGTCCTATCGATAAGTGTAGGATCACCTGAAAAGATGTCTTCGGCTAGGCAAGGAAGAAGGCACCTGCCTCCAAAACACTCCATAAAACAAGGCCAGCGCAGTAGGTTTGCCAACTGCACATGGGGCAAAGATCATACTTTTTGTATAATGAGAATGTCCCTTGGAGTCTTGAGGAAACAAAAAATTATAACTATAAGTTTTGGGTCATAATCGATCCATCAAAATATGTTTGGAGGAAAAAAAGGGGGGAGGCTTTGCAAGCCAAGTAATTACACCATCCCAACCGTGAAGCATGAGTGTGCGACCAGCGGTGGCAGCTATCATGTTGATGGGCTGGGTGTTTTTTGCTGCGAGGAGGGACTGGTGCACTTCAACAAAATAGATGGCATCATTAGGTAGGAAAATGATGTTGATATATTGAAGCAACATCTCAAGACTTCAGTCAGGAAGTTCAAGCTTGGTCGCAAATGAGTCTTCCAAATGGACAATGACCCMAAGCATACTTCCAAAGTTGTGGCAAAATGGCTTAAGGACAACAAAGTCAAGGTATTGGAGTGGCCATCACATAGCCCTAACCTCAATCATGTAGAAAATGAGTTGACAGAACTGAAAAAGCGTGTGCGAGCAAGGAGGCCTACATACCTGACTCAGTTACACCAGCTCTGTCAGGGGGAATGGGCCAAAATTCACCCAATTTATTGTGGGAAGCTTGTGGAAGGCTACCTGAAACGTTTGACCCAAGTTAAACAATTTAAAAGCAATGCTACCAAATACTAATTGAGTGTATGTAAACTTCTGACCCACTGGGAACGTGATGAAAGAAAGAAAAGCTGAACTAAATCATTCTCTCTACTATTATTCTGACGTTTCACATTCTTAAAATAAAGTGGTGATCCTAACTGACCTAAGACAGGGAATTTTTACTCTGATTAAATGTCAGGAATTGTGAAAAACTTAGTTTAAAAGTATTTGGCTAAGGTGTATGTAATTGTCCGTATTATCACATTATCACTGTATTATTACAGCTCTGTGAATGTGAGTACACAGGTAGGCTTAGCAGAACTTCCACTACTGTTATACATTATTTATAGTGTGTTAAGCTTTCTGGGAAAGGTAATGCACGCAATGGGGCTCATTATACTTTATTAATGTATCTGTCTACATTCAGGCACAAGCACAAACAAGTCGATATAACAAGAAGTTGCGCTTCCACTTAACCCCAAAATAGCTTCACGTTTTATGTTGTCTGAAGCAATATGCTCTTAAAACATTTGTTGGTTCATCCACCCCAAACCACTGCTGTAACCCACCTGGCATGGGGCAGCCCAATGTGAATGGGCCAGTGTTGGCAGATGGAGAGTATTGATTTATCCAGCTCAGTTGTTGCAAGAGCATCTTCACCATCAGAGGAAGAATCCTGAACCAGTCTGCTATTTCCTGTCTTCTTTATTTCTTGATCCATTAGCTGCTGCCTATGAACACCGCTGCAGGCAGGCACATGAGAGATGTATGTTACAGCCAAGCTTGAAAGCAGACAGCTTGTATGAGGCTGGCCAATGTAAGCTCTGGTGATTGTTGTCCTGAGCTAAACAGTTGATTTCAGAAACGGACAGTAACAATTTACCATGGGAAAGTTATGGAGGCAGGGGATTTCTAATATCAGGGGTCAGGCAATAAAGTTCATAGCCAACGTGGCAGAACTTTGTAAAAATCAAGCTGAACAATAGATTATAATAGCAATGTATTATTACAGTCAGTATTGATCAAGCTGATGTCAGAGTAAAGGTTAGCTTCATAAACACGATGATTGATGGTTTAGAGGGAGTCCTAGGGGAATGGTAGGTCTCTGGTTAGAAGTTACACCCTTGTACGAAAACATTGTTCCTCTGTGAATGTCTGCCATTAGAAATATGTCATCCACTTGAGGTCATGCTGTCTTGGTCACTGGAGAGGACTGGAGAGGAACTTTGGGTATGAGCTGCTGGTTTTGGTGGTTTGAGAGGAACTTGATGAACACAAACAAATGGCTGCTGGACTCTCTGAAGTTGTCTCAAATGGTGTCCCAATGGCCACCTATTCTCTGTATAGTGCCCTATGGATCCTGGTCAAAAGTAGTGCACTGCATATGGAATAAGGTGCCATTTGGGACTAGCCTGCGAGTCGAGCCTATTCTTATTCACAGTGGACATCTGTCTGACAGTGGTCGAGCTCCGAACCTCAAACCTAGCCAGGCTTCTGAGGTGGTATTGTCTGATATTGTCATTGCTGGACAACATGCAAATCTAGTGTGTGATCTGTTTATTGTTAGCGGTTTTAAAGTCTTGAGTTTTCGCCCAAAAACAGGCACACCTTCCCCTTTCTTTAGTGGGCCTCTGGTGCGTTTCAGATACTGGGAGAGGCAAGTGATAATTGCTAGAGCAATCTGTTTTTGATATTGTTATAATCATCCATGTGAAWGACACCTAACACCAGGGATGACAACAGAGAAGGGAAATGCATACTTCATGTTTAACCTGGCATGAAAAACCTGATGGGAGTCGAGAAGAGAGAGAAGATTCAAATTAGCCCTCTTATCATATTAGCTCTTCCACGGTGACTAGCCAACAGAGTTGGGTTCAAATAATATGTGAAATCATTCAAATACTGTTAGCGTTTGCTCTAGCCTGCCTGGACTGCCAGATGGGCGGGTTTACAGTTTTCGGGCTATTCTATTGATAAATGTAGCCAGGGAAGTTCAATAAAGAACATATAAAGTACTTGAAAATATTTTTAAAAGTATTTCAACCCAGGTCTACTAGCCAATGGGTGGACTGCTAACCTGGACCTGACCCAACCCTACAGTAGATGGAGGCTCTCTGCTGTGTCTCAGATCTTTTGGACAATATTACACAATAGCAACATACCATACTGCACTAGCTTCGAATAGTCCCGACGATATGCAACTTTTCAGGGAAGTCAGGAACCAATACACACAGTCAGTTAGGAAAGCAAAGGCTAGCTTTTTCAAACAGAAATCTGCATCCTGCAGCTCTATCTCCAAAAGTTCTGGGACACTGTAAAGTTCATGGAGAATAAAAGCACCAAGTTAACAAACAGATCACAGACCATTTTGAATCCCATCGTACCTTCTCCACTATGCAATCTGGTTTCCGAGCTGGTCATGGCCACGCTCAAGGTCCTAAACAATATCATAACCGCCATCGATAAAAGACAGTACTGTGCAGCCGTCTTCATTGACCTGCTAAGGCTTTCGACTCTGTCAATCACTGCATTCTTATCGGCAGACTCAATAGCCTTGGTTTCTGAAATGACTGCCTCGCCTGGTTCACCAACTACTTCTCAGATAGAGTTCAGTGTGTCAAATCGGAGGGCCTGTTGTCTGGACCTCTGGCAGTCTCTATGGGGGTACCACAGGGTTCAATTCTCGGGCCGACTCTTTTCTCTGTATATATCAATGATGTTGCTCTTGCTGCGGGTGATTCCTTGATCCACCTCTATGCAGACGACACCATTCTGTATACATCTGGCCCTTCTTTGGACACTGTGTTAACAAACCTCCAAACGAGCTTCAATGTCATACAACACCCCTTCCGTGGCCTCCAACTGCTCTTAAACGCTAGTAAAACTAAATGCATGCTCTTCAACTGATCACTGCCCGCACCCACCTGCCCGACTAGCATCACTTCTCTGGACGGTTCTGAATATGTGGACATATACAAATACATAGGTGTCTTCCAGACTCATATTAAGCATCTCCAATTCAAAATTAAATCTAGAATCGGCTTCCTATTTCGCAACAAAGCCTCCTTCACTCACGCTGTCAAACATACCCTCGTAAAACTGACTATCCTACCGATCCTCGACTTCGGCGATGTCATTTACAAAATAGCCTCCAACACTCTACTCAGCAAACTGGTTGCAGTCTATCACAGTGCCATCCGTTTTATCACCAAAGCCCCATATACCACCCATCACTGCGACCTGTATGCTCTCGTGGGCTGGCCCTCGCTACATATTCATCGCCAGACCCACTGGCTCCAGGTCATCTATACGTCTTTGCTAGGTAAAGCTACGCCTTATCTCAGCTCACTGGTCACCATAACAACACCCACCCGTAGCACGCGCTCAAGCAGGTATATTTCACTGGTCATCCCCAAAGCCAACACCTCCTTTGGCCGCCTTTCTTTCCAGTTCTCTGCTGCCAATGACTGGAACAAATTTCAAAAATCTCTGAAGTTGGAGACCTATATCTCCCTCACTAACTTTAAGCATCAGCTATGTGAGCAGCTCACCGATCGCTGCAGCTGTACACAGCCCATCTGTAAATAGCCCATTCCAACTACCTATCTCATCCCCATATTTTTTTTATTTACTTTTTTTGCTCTTTTGCACACTAGTATTTCTACTTGCACATCATCATCTGCACATCTATCACGCCAGTATTAATTTGCTAAATTGTAATTACTTTGCTACTATGGCCTATTTATTGCCTTACCGCCTTACTCCATTTGCACACACTGTATATAGATTTTTACATTGTTATTGACTGTACTTTTGTTTATCCCATGTGTAACTCTGTTGTTGTTTTTTGTCACACTGCTTTGCTTTATCTTGGCCAGGTCGCAGTTGTAAATGAGAACTTGTTCTCAACTGGCCTACCTGGTTAAAAACTTCTTGACGCACGGATCCCTTTAGCGGGATCATTTTCGTAAACAACCGCTGAATTGCAGAGCGCCAAATACAAAAAAAATTGCTAAAAATATTTATAATCATGAAATCACAAGTGCAATATAGCAAAACACAGCTTAGCTTGTTGTTAATCCACCTGTCGTGTCAGATTTTGAAAATATGCTTTACAGCGAAAGCAATCGAAGCGTTTGTGAGTTTATCGATCACTAGATAAAACATTAAGAACACCTAGCAGCCATGTAAATTGGTCAAGAAAGCCAGAAAAGCAATAAAATGATAAGGTGAAATAAAAAAAATAAAAAAAATGTATCATCAATCTAGCTCACTATTGCCACATGAAGTTGTAACCCTACTTACAAGTCATTATGGTCATTAAGGAGGATCCACCTAGCTAACTCTTCATAGCTGTCAGTCTGTGTCATCATTGATGGGGGTTGTTTTGGCCTACTATCTACATGGGGGACATCACATTAACGAGGAACACTTTGGAAATCAGTAATTTACTAGGGTTTGGTTTTGGTTTAAAAGACACAAGAATAAAGTCTGACAATAACTTGGTGATAGCAGCTGTTATGTTGAGCCACATCGTATCAAAGCATTCCATGTGTTTCTTTCTGGGAGGGTAAGATATGGAAGAAGCACAGCCAACATGTTTTAAAGTTGCCATAAAAACAAGACTCTCTCCTCACACGGTCATTATGTGGGAGGGAGAGAGTTCCAAACCCTTACAGAAACATATTGTTAAAAGCTGGAGCAATAAACGCTGAAAACTGCAAACAACAACAGAATACACGGCCATGTTGGAGAGGAGAGATGCAGGAATGTGAGAGGTGACTGTTCCCAGATTGATTTACGAGATAATGCTGATGATCTCCCACCGCTTAACACATCTGTACATGTACCCAAACACATACACACGTGCAGGCACACGCATGCGCACACACACACAACAGGAAACACTCACACAAACATACAAGTAGTATTTCCACATAATCAGCATCACAATCAATTAAACTACATTGAATTTATAGAGCACATCTCAAACCAGGCCTAAAAATGACATGAGAGACAGATGATGTAGAGTGACCACTCCCTATCTACCTCACCAAGTACATTCCACATGACAGTTGGTGCATCTGAGCTCGTCTTGTGTGAATTGTGGTCTGGCACATAGCAAGTATGGCAAGGAAGTGCTACAATCATGGATACAGATGTTCTCATACCTAGCTTGGAAATAAGGCATCAGATAGAGCAGATACACAGATACACTGAACACAACGGTCAAGCAGAAAATGTCCACGATCAACATCCTTCAATCTGTCATTGCAGTAGTTTGTTAAAGTCAAGAAGTGATGCTTAAGAAAGTAAAATAAAACCATAAAGTTATCACAGTCCTCAGATGGCGTTGAGTTTAGTTTACGAGAATGACGCCATACCAATACCAGATCTGTGTGTTATTAGAAGTGACATTGTCATTATGTACTGACACAGCATCCCTGCTCCAGTGAGGCATAAAAATGTCCTACTAAAACGGCAACATAAACACGCTGATAAATTACATTTATATGCCATCAAGTTGCGACATTGGCTGACACTAGAATGTTTCTTTCTGGGCTTTGAGCTCTGCTGAGGAGAGGAGGCCATGGTTCTGATTATCCACTCCGGGAGAACGAGTGCTGCAGAGATGCTAATGAAATATACACAGACAGCGACCTTTGTAAAGTCATACAGCAAATTAGAGACTGAACCAACTCTAGTCAGGAAGAGGATAGAGAAGAGAGGAAGTGATGAGAGGAAGCTAGTGATAAAACTATACCAGTGTATACATCGCTGAGGTTTCACTGTAAAGAGACGGGATGGTAGAGGGTCAGTTGTGTTTTTTCCCTTAACCTGTCTGATATCAACATTTTCAAATTGTATACCGTGATCTAAAAAAAATTATTTACTGAAAGAACTCAACCTGTTATCAAGGTGATATGGACTCTGGGTCAAGCGCTGTCTGACATGCGAGCTAGCTGTCTGTATTGGAAGCTGATGGGGGTAAACAGTTCACAAAGGTCACTCGCTCCTGTCTCTCTTCCAAAGATCTCAGAAAGAAAGCGATCTGTAATGTAATGGAACAAACCCTTGGGGCCTGAGCAGTGAGCGCAGATGCACCGACCGGGGAGTTGGAACAACACAAAAGACAAGGGCTTGAATCCACTGGGAGTGTTGGAGGAATTTCTATAACGGCTAATGTCTTAATTAGGCCATAAGAAATAATACAACACAGAGCATGACCACATGACGCCAAAATGTGAGAAAATGGCTAAATACTGTTTCACTCTGGATTCCTGAAAAATATGCAACTCATTAACCATTGAGGTAATAGGCTAATTTCCTATTTTGCAGACTTAGGTTTATGGGACAAATTTCAAACATACATTTTTATTAAAAATAGGTGTGTCCAGCAGACAGTGCCATAAAAATGATATTTGGTTTCCTTTAATGTATCACCAGAATAAGCTTGTATTCTTGCGGTATTATTCTACAACTGTAAAGGCACATTCAACAACAACTATAGAAATGGTCCAGATTTATTGCCAAGACCAAATTAATTTGCGTTTGACCTCCGGGTTCACTCAAGCAGTCATTTTCATAAATCCATGCTTGGACTGATTTATTGAAAAACCATAAGGAGGGTTCTCCAGACGATCTGTGCATTTGCTGACTGAGTTGGTGATGGCTCTATGTGTTTTAGACTATGGTATATTACGGTTCTTTGAAGCTTAACTGGTCATTGGCAATGGAAGGGTCAGAATATAAAACTCTGATGGTTATGACTTTCACAAGGGCCTGTAGCCCTTAATAGTAGTATGATTATAATAGCCTCTAGTCTATAGTCATCTAAAATCAGTCAGAAAATAAAATATCCAGAGGTGGTAATGGGAAAGTTACCTCAAAGTCTTTGAGGAATACGTTCGGCACTTTGTTCAGCGTCTTTTTGCCTATGGCAGGTGCCCTTTCTCACGCTCTCACTGTGAGCATATGGGCCTGTCCAGGAGAGGCCCTAGTTGAAGCCAGAACCAACCGCAAGCTGCCAAAGCACTGTCACACCTGAGTACAGAAGATCAAAGAGACTAACAGTGCCTACAACCGCACAGCTGCTGCACGTGCCAAGCTTTCATCACTACTGCTGCTCCCTGTACCTTCACACATGTGTTTCCAAGGTCGGCCACTAACACTGCTGTTTACCTGTTATAGCTGGGTCTGGGGAACCAGTGACTGAAGGACGGAAGGACGGACAGACAGACGAACTGACTGACGGACGGTCATGGGAACTTTCACCCATGTCTCCCTGCTGTTATATGGGGTATCAGATTTCAGACCTCTGGTTTGTGTAAGTTTTTGTTTGTTTGTTTTCTTTTTTAATCGTGGAAAGCCACAAGCGGAGGGGAGAATGCCAGGAGAGAGCTTCTGCCATCTTGCTCAGCCAAACCAACCCAGTGGGGTTTAATTGCAGTGGGGTTTCCACTTGTAAAACAACAGCTTTGGCTGGCAATAGAGAGAGAGACAGGCAGCTTTTCCTAGCAGCGAGCGGAGGAGCAAGGCGGAGGAGGAGTAGAGAGTTGTCGGCTCGGCACCGAGCTCGGCGGTGCTCCACATTGGGACCGTCATTAAGAGAATTCCGCAGGGACTTCTGGGGGATTAAACACTGAGTCAAACCAGGCAGCAACCTCTCTCCACACCACAAAACATCCCAGAAAAAACACTCTGCACTGTAAATTCATCCGAGCAACAACTAACGAACAAACAAACAAACAAATAAACAAAGAAGTTGACAGATATTGACAATCGTTTTGGCGAGAACAGTGTTTTGGAAATGTTGTGTCATTATGGTTCTGTAAGAGATTTGGGGTCGTGGAGGTTGGAGGGAGGACACAGTAGTTTGTATAGTTTGTCTGCTGCAACGCAATCCCCATTTAACAAACATCATGTAAGTAATGTTATTGACTTCTCAATCTAACTAAACCTTCTTAGCCTGGCTTGAGTTGGAAAAAATCACCAAGGGTTCTCGTAATGCTATAAGCTCTTTTGTTTCCTGAGGGGAATTTATCTTAGTTCCTCTACAGAGAACAGACAGTGAAATGTGGGGCTCTGTTCTTACACTGTGTACTTTTCTTTTGCTTTAATCAAACCCACCTCTTAGAGAGAAAGAACATGTTGAAAGACACACAGAGGCCTACAAAATAAAAAACTATTATCAACCGTTCTTCGCAGTCTTCTTTGGACGCAACTGTAAAGTGCAGGCCTTAAGCCATGTTGTTGAATGTTACGTGGCCTTTTAGCCATGTTGTTTGAATTGTTACGGTGGCTTTTAGCCATTGTTGAAATGTTACTGGTGGCCTTTTACATGTTGTTGAATGTTACTTGGCCTTAGCCATGTTGCTTGAATGTTACTGTGGCCTTTTAGCCATGTTGTTGAATGTTACCTGTGGCCTTTTAGCCTGTTGTTTGAATGTTACTGTGGCCTTTTAGCCATGTCTTGAATGTTACTGTGGCCTTTGCCATGTTTGTTGAATGTTACTGGCCTTTTAGCCATGTTGTTTGAATGTTACTGTGGCCTTTTAGCCAAGTTGTGATTATGCATTGCAGTTGAATGTTACTGTGGCCTTTTAGCCATGTTGTTTGAATGTTACTGTGGCCTTTTAGCCATGTTGTTTGAATGTTACTGTGGCCTTTTAGCAGTTGTTGAATGTACTGTGCCCTTTAGCCATGTTGAATGTTACTGTGGCCTTTTGCCATGTTCGATGTTGTTTGAAATGTTACTGTGGCCTTTTACGTGTTGAACGGCTTTAATGTTTTTGAATGTTACTGGGGCCTTTAGCCATGTTTGAATGTACTGTGCCTTTAGCCATGTTGTTGAATGTTACTGTGGCCTTTTAGCCTGTATGTTGTTTGAATTGTTACTGTGCCTTTTAGCCATGTTGTTGAATGTTACTGGCCTTAAGCCAGTGTTGAATGTTACTGGGGCCTGTACCAGGCTTGATTACCGTGCTTTTGCCATGTTGCTTGAATGTTACTGTGGCCTTTAGCCCATGTTGTTTGAATGTTACTGTGGCCTTTCTTAGCCATGTCTATGTATGTGCCATTGGCCATGTTCCTTTGGACAAAATGTATGTTGGCCTTCAGAATCAATAAACCAACTTGCTCCATATAAATAGGTCGAGACAATAAATTAGGGACATTAATTATTACAATGATATTACAATCAGTACATAGTACAACATGTGAAAACTGTGAAAGAGCTCACCCAGTCTGCACCCAATACATCACACTACAGTACAATATGCTTTTGATCTTTCTCCCTCATATCCAGGACAATGGCTTGGTTCATTACTGATATTCAAGTATCATTACTGAGGAAGGGGAGCAAGGCCACTCTTTTATGATGCAGATGTTTATCAAAAATGAGTCACTCTACTTGAGTTAGATCTCAAAGAGAAGCAGCCATGATGTACCACCATCTCTGTTGAAGAACTGTGACTGCAATGCACCGAGTTTCAACTAAATGCTTTTATGACAGCAATAAAACTCCAGTACAGGCCCAGAGGATTAGGTGGCCCCTGGTCATATCTAACATTGTCTTTTCATGGAAATATTGACTCCAAGAAGATTACAAATCTAAAACTGTGTTAAGGTATGACTTGTGACTGTACAGACTTATGACTGAAATGTCCATTAATTCTACTACAGTGCTACATTTAAGACGTCGTGTAAATGCCAACATCCCTATTACCCATTAGTCTATTGACCAGAACCATGGACTAAAAATCTGCCCAATATGAGGGCTACAGCTAAACAGCCCTGGTCTGAAATTCCCTCTGGTGTGAATTTCTCCAGGTACCATTTGTATTCCTACAGCATTTACCTTTTCAAATAATAAACTAATGAAAAGTTATGGTCTCAACAAAAAAGGAAACTGTTGAGGCAATGACAAAATGTAGACCAGCTATGAGGATAATGACTCCTAAAAAAGTCTGTCCCCCCTACATGGCTATGTCCAGGACCACAAACTGTTCTGGAAGGACTGGGTACAGTTTTCTGTGGTGAGGGAGCTAATTCATACTCAGTTTGCATCTCAAATGGCCCACTATTCCCTATATAGTGCACTACTTTTGACTAGGGCCTGGTCAAAGTAGTGCACTATGTAGGGAATAGGGAGAATGTTGTTCCCCGCGGAAGACCTACACCATGTAAATGTTAACACTACAACTTCTGCAAGGTAAGGAGAATGACAAACAAATAACCCAGGAACAGGAACATGCCTGTGGGAGTATTAGGAAAATACTTGATGAGATGTTCTTCTTTTCATCTACTGTAATATACTGTAACATTAGGCAATGTAGATTCAATGTATATATGGCAACCCAGAGAGATATGGAGCATAATACTGTTATATTTATTTATATTGGGCAGCCACTCCGTGATACTGTGTATGGAAGGGATGTTGTTTCAATGAGAGTCGTTATACGGGTCAGTTGGGGAGTAGTGACAATATGCCACTCACTAAGTCACCTCTAGTCTGTGTGCTGTAAAAATTAACTGTTTCCTTTATCCCTACCACAGCGGATTTGAGAGTGGCTGTGCAACATGGTCATGTGATGTCTATTTCAGAATTCAATAAGCATCCATTTCGCTCCAGAGAGTTGAACTGGCGTCTAGGAAGAGATTTCTTTCTTCCTGTGAGAAGAAATAAGAAATTAAGTGTAAATGTTGAACCTCTCCGAAAGATTTAGATTTTGGGTTGTCATGCGCTCCGTGCTAGACGAGGGTTGAAAGAAAGCGTTTGGTCTAACGCCTAATGTGTTCGTGTTGGCGCGCCCCCGTTTCTATGGGAATGGGCGCCAGATGTCTTTTGTGGGCCGAGGACACAGGCAGAAAGCGGTGGGTGACTTGCAGGGCCCTCACACCGTTCCAAAACCACTGCAGTGTACACGCAAACGGGCACCATTTAATGAGTCACACACAGTCTCTTCAAAGTAAAATTACATCCATTTAAACCTGTCTTACACGTCACCCAAAAGTAGAGGGGGAAAAAATAGTGTCTACCTTAAATTTATAGCTGAATGTAAACCACAAAGACAAAAGCAAGACATGTGCTAGTTATTATGGAAATGAGCCTTTTTCATTGATGAGAGCAGCATGTATAAACTAGAGGGGTACATCATCCCTCCCTTTGTCTATTTATGATACCAGACTTCCAAATGGGAAAATCAAAGCAAAGCCTTTTCTAACAAAATGTTCAGCTTTCTCTCTGTCCTTTGTTTCTCATTTCTTACTTCATGTTCTGCCTCTTAGAACACAAATTACCTTTTCAACTGGTGGTGATTTGGCCCATCAAAGACTCCTTTGCATTATTACATTATTATAGTCCCGAGCAATGTTGTAGTGAGGAGAACCAGCAGGTAGTGACTGGGAGAGAGAGTTAGGTAGTGACTGATGGAGAAAGTTAGGTAGTGACTGGGAGAGAGAGTTAGGTAATGACTGGGTGAGAGAATTAGGTAGTGACTGGGAGAGAGAGTTAGGTAGTGACTGATGGAGTTAGGTAGTGACTGATAGAGAGAGTTAGGTAGTGACTGATAGAGAGAGTTAGTTAGTGACTGATAGAGAGAGATAGGTAGTGACTGGGAGAGTTAGGTAGAGACTGCGAGAGAGAGATAGGTGGTGACTGGGAGAGAGAGTTAGGTAGTGACTGGGAGAGAGTATTAGGTAATGACTGGGAGAGAGTATTAGGTAGTGACTGGGAGAGAGTATTAGGTAGTGACTGGGAGAGAGAGTTAGGTAGTGACTGGGAGAGAGTATTAGGTAGTGACTGGGAGAGAGAGTTAGGTAGTGACTGGGAGAGAGAGTTAGGTAGTGACTGGGAGAGAGAGTTAGGTAGTGACTGGGAGAGAGTGTTAGGTAGTGACTGGGAGAGAGAGTTAGGTAGTGACTGGGAGAGAGAGTTAGGTAGTGACTGGGAGAGAGAGTTAGGTAGTGACTGGGAGAGAGTATTAGGTAATGACTGGTAGAGAAAGTTAGGTAGTGACTTGTAGAGAGTGTTAGGTAATGACTGGGAGAGAGAGTTAGGTAGTGACTGGGAGAGAAAGTTAGGTAGTGACTGGGAGAGAAAGTTAGGTAATGACTGGGAGAGAGAGTTGGGTAGTGACTTGTAGAGAGTGTTAGATCGTGACTTGGAGAGAGAGTTAGTTAGTGACTGAGAGAGAGAGTTATGTAGTGACTGGGAGAGAGTGTTAGGTAGTGACTGGGTGAGCTAATGTCAGGGGAACAGAGAGGGCAGAATGTTTTGGCATGTTCAGCCCTGATTCACAGATTTGTGATTTGGGCTATAAAGCCTTTATAGTACAGTGGGCCCCTGGGGAAAAAAAAGGGGGAAAAAAAAAAAAAAAGTTAAAAAATTTGGGGGGAAAAGGGGAAAGGCCCCGGAGACGTGACATTGAATGTAGGCAGAACATGCATCCATGCAGATATCCCAGATCCAGCCTGTGCTGAGTGGTATGGGTGGGGGGGTGGTATGAGTGGTATGGTGGTATGGGTGGTATGGGTGGGTGGGTGGTTGGTTGGTTGGAATAGGTATGGGGTGGTATGGGTGGTATGGGTGGGTGGTGTAGGTGGTGTAGGTGGGGGGGGTATGAGTGGTATGGGTGGTATGGGTGGGTGGAATAGGTATGGGGGGTGGTATGAGGGGTATTTGTGGTATGGGTGGTATGGGTGGTGTGGGTGGGTGGGTGTGTGGGTGGAATAGGTGTGGGGGTGGTATGAGTGGTATGGGTGGTATGGGTGGTATGCGTGGGTGGTGTAGGTGGTGTAGGTGGGGGGTATGAGTGGTATGGGTGGTATGGGGTGGTATGGGTGGGTGGGTGGTGTCGGTGGGGGGTATGGGTGGTATGGGTGGTAATGGGTGGGTGGTATAGGTGGGTGGTATAGGTGGGTGGGTGGGTATGGGTGGTATGGGTGGGTGGCTGCACCACTCTCACCTCCACAGCATGGATGCCAGGATTAAGTTAAACTGTTTTATTTATTTCTCCGTGTTGCAGGAGCCAAAACACAATACTTCACAGGAGCAGTGGGACATCGAAAACTCAATACCCAACATGCCTGTGTGTTGTGTTGTGTGTCGTGCCTTGTAACCAGTAACCAGTGTCAGAGAGACTTCCCAGGAGCACACAACAACACAATGCGTGCATTTTATTATTAGTTTCAGAAGAGCTAGCATGTGAGAACTGGCTGGCACAAGGGAGCTAATAAAAGGATTTATAAAACATACAGCCAATGAAAGTGACATGAAACAACTATATAGGTGACACTAATGGAACAGTACCATCACTATCATTAACCATCAGCGTTTTTTGGAGTTAAAAACTCACACATCGAAATAAACAATGGCTTTCATGTTCTCTACAGGGCAATACTTCAGTTTAAATTGAGTGTGGTTTCTTTTTTGTGTGGAGGGAATAGCCATAATAAATGTGTTGCTATGCTTTTGATATACCTTCCAGTTTCCTGAAGTTTTGCCGTGTTGCGCTCTCATGTCCACAAGCTGGGCGAATCGGTCAAGTTTCAGCCGGCACCCCGGCCTTAATGTGTGTGTGTATGTTGTGTGTGTGGTGTGTGTGTGTGGTTGGTGGTGTGTGTGTGTGTGTGTGGTGTGTGTGTGTGTGTGTGTGTGTGTGTGTGTGTGTGTGTGTGTGGTGTGTGTGTGTGTGTGTGTGTGTGTGTGTGTTGTGTGTTTGTGTGTGTGTGTGCAGCCTTAATGCCTTCCATCCTCTGGGCCACAGCAGCTTCCACCTCCATCCTGACGGAGAGAAGAAAGAGAGAGGAAAGGGAGAAGAAAGAGGTTGGAGGAAGTAACACCTTGTTCCCCTGAGCCCCATGGACCCCATCAGTCGAGGCAGGCAGGCAGGATATCCTGTACAGGAGGACTGTACTGTATGAAGGTGTTTAACCAGCCAGCCAGCTGAGGACGGAAGTCTTAGCCAGACTCTATGGAGGATCTTACAGAGCTTCAGAGTCACAGCCATCGATATACAGCAGCAGTTCAAATGCCTCTACTGGTGAGGTGTGTGTGTGTGTGTGTTGTGGTGTGTGTGTGCTGTGTGTGTGGTGTGTGTGTGTGGTGTGTGTGTGTGTGTGTGGTGTGTGTGTGTGTGTGTGTGTGTGTGTGTGTGTGTGTGTGTGTGTGTGGTGTGTGTGGTGTGTGTGTGTGTGTGTGTGTGTGTGTGTGTGTGTGTGTGTGGTGTGGAAAGGCAGGGTGAATCAGGTAATATGTCAACCACAAATCATTACAACTCTTCCCACATGTTCCACAGACATCATGAATATGTCCCCATCCTCATGTGGCTTGTCCCATAACATATCATCATCCACACGACTCACACACATACACACACACTTTGGTCAACATATGCTCTGCAACACATAGGACACAACGCGCGCCAACTGTTTTGATCATGACACATTCGCGATTATGAGATGGCATGACCCTCTGTAGCTGGACCTTTGGAGTGACTTCACAGGCGGCCTGCGGCCCTCTTCCTCTCCCTATCCCTCTCCCTCTCCTCCTGTCCTCTTCTCTTCTTCCCTCCCTCTCTCCTTCCTCTCCCTCCTCTCCTCTCCCTCTCCTCTCCCTCTCCTCTCCTCTCTCCTCTCCCTCTCCCTCTCCCTCTCCTCTCCCTCTCCTCTCCTCCTGTCCTCTTCCTCTCTCTCCCTATCCCTCTCCCTCTCCTCCTCTGTCCTCTTCTCCTCCTCTCGCCTGATCCCTCTCCTCTCCCTCCTGTCCTCTTCCCTCTCTCTCTCTCCTATCCCTCTCCCTTCTCCTCCCTTCCTCTTCCTCTCCCTATCCCTCTCCCTTCCTCCTGTCTCTTCCCCTCTCTCTCCCTATCCCTCTCCCTCTCCTCCTGTCCTCTTCCTCTCCTCTCCCTATCCCTCTCCCTCTCCTCCTGTCCTCTCCCTCTCCTCTCCCTAGTCCCTCCCTCTCCCACTGTGATAAAGTAGAACCACATAGGGCCGTGGCCCCATCCTCACATCACATCTGGACCAGAGCGGAGAGAGAGAGAGCCATGGCGCTGGCTGCAGCAAAGGGCCACAGTTGTTCCTCAGCCTTCTCCTCCCTCTCTTCCACCAGCCCATTATAAATCCCATCTAGCTGTGTCCATGAATATACTGTAATTATTCCACTCTTATGGGCTTATGCAACAGTGCAGTAGCCAAGCCAAATGACAAACAGACCAGAACCATAAATTAAGAGTTTTGTTTTAATGGTTTTCACTCTCATAATGTTTGCCACTTATTTTTCTGCTGCAAACTGTGATGCATTTTATTTTCTCCCCCCCCCCCCCCCCTCAAAACCCTTCGTCTCTTTTTAACAATAAGTATCCAAGCAACAAAACAAATATGACATAGGGTGGGATGGCGTTGTGAAAAGCATTTGTTTTTCCTGTTTATAACATTGAATGTAATGGGACTAAATGCTGCAGTGATTTTTAAAGGTGTTTAAAATATGTAAGTTCCATCTGACAAAGTAATTAGATCTGAAAGGCTTTCATTCATACACATCTGGATTAACTGAGAGGAACAGAGCTCAATCAAGACCATTGCTTTAGTAGACTTCACATTCAGGAAACTTTTAAATCAAATTAATTACCAACCTTTGAGCCACACTAAAGTCCCTACAGTATACTGTGCTTCAGGTATTCTTTTTAGGTATCCTCAATCTTTTTAGTTCTGTTATGAATGGAGATATTTATAATTATAGATATGTAGATATTCTCCATTTATCTATATCTAGGTTCTCACATCAAACAGAGACCAATGACTGGATCAGGGACTAAAAGACTCTGCTGCCCCTTCAGAAGATGCAACCACCTGCTTCCAATCTGTCCTGGTTTACCTCTTTAAACTGGCAGACATGGGCCTGACATCCTAGAGGGCCCACTGAACACCAGTGAGAGAGAGTTATCTTCGCTTCTCTTCCCCATCCCAGCAGCCCAGGGCTTGTCAGTCAGTGAGCCGTACCCAACACTCACTTAATCAAGCAGGCATGTGGCACGGTGTGGCAACTGCCTGGGCGCATAAGTACATGTCTGGTGGTCTAAGCTGGTTTAAGACGGGATGGATGTGGCACCAGTGGCAGATTCTCTCAAGTTGTTCTTGGTATGTTTGTTTTGACAGTCGACTAAGACCCCGGAGGGCAGGCCCTGGCACTAATATCGGGCTGATCCAATAAAAAAATACATTTGGTTTACAGAAACTACAAATAGAAGCCACTTTATGCCTTAAATATGGAAAACTGTTGGCCAAATACAGTTGAAGTCGGAAGTTTACATACACCTTAGCCAAATATATTTAAACTCAGTTATTCACAATTCCTGACATTTAATCCAGGTACAAATTCCCTGTCTTATGTCAGTTAGGATCACCACTTTATTTTAAGAATGTGAGATGTCTGAATAATAGTAGAGAGAATGATTTATTTCAGCTTTTATTTCTTTCATCACATTCCCAGAAGTTTACATACACTCAATTAGTATTTGGTAGCATTGCCTTTAAATTGTTTAACTTG
>NW_019943984.1:0-39607 GCF_002910315.2 Salvelinus sp. IW2-2015 | reverse complement strand
TAACTTGGGTCAAATGTTTGGGTAGCCTTTCACAAGCATCCCACAATAAGTTGGGTGAATTTTGGCCCATTCCTCCTGACAGAGCTGGTGTAACTGAGTCAGGTATGTAGGCCTCCTTGCTCGCACACGCTTTTTCAGTTCTGCCACAAATTGTCTATAGGATTGAGGTCAGGGCTTTGTGATGGCAACTCCATACCTGACTTTGTTGTCCTTAAGTCATTTTGCCACAACTTTGGAAGTATGCTTGGGGTCATTGTCCATTTGGAAGACTCATTTGCGACCAGCTTTAACTTCCTGACTGATGTCTTGAGATGTTGCTTCAATATATCCACAATTTTCCTCCCTCATGATGCATCTATTTTGTGAAGTGCACCAGTCCTGCAGCAAAGCACCCCACAACATGATGCTGCCACCCCCATGCTTCATGGTTGGGATGGTGTTCTTCGGCTTGCAAGCCTCCCCCTTTTTCCTCCAAACATATGATGGTCATTATGGCCAAACAGTTCTATTTTGTTTCATCAGTCCAGAGGATATTTCTCCAAAAAGTACGATCTTTGTCCCCATGTGCAGTTGCAAACCGCCTTGAAGTACATCCACCGGTACACCTCCAATTGACTCAAATGATGTAAATTAACCTATCAGAAGCTTCTAAATGACATAATTTTCTGGAATTTTCCAAGCTGTTTAAAGACACAGTCAACTTTGTGTATGTAAACTTCTGACCCACTGGAATTGTGATACAGTGAATTATAAGTGAAATAATCTGTCTGTAAACAATTGCTGCAAAAATGACTTGTGTCATGCACAAAGTAGATGTCCTAACCGACTTAACAAGAAATGTGTGGAGTGGTTGAAAAGCGAGTTTTAATGACTCCAACCTACGTGTATGTAAACTTCCGACCTCAACTGTACATTTTAGAAGACAGAAAAACACAACGCAACAACTTCAATTAGATTTTTTTGCCTTCTGGCTTTATAAAATAGAACAGAGGTAGTCAACAGCTCAGAACAACGCAGTCTGATTGGATTCAGTCTAGCCAGATTGTAGAAGGCGAAGCGAGCAGTCATCAAACATTCCCGGGCCTACCCTTTAGTCCCCAATTCACAGCATAACAAATGTTCCTCTGAGAGAGAAGCAGCACATCTGCGGAGAGCACCAATAAAGCACTTTGAAATGTACACCAACGACAACATTCTGCTACACAAGAAAAAAGTCCTTTGAAACCGCTCCCATCAGATCGCAGTGCTGAAAAGATGCCTGACCGGCAGGGTATTCAAAAGATGTCCATCCGTTCATTCTCGTTTCCCTGAGTTTAGTTTTCCATATGTAAATCTAGTCTCCCTCAGGGTTCCATTCTAAGAGAGGTATCTATATATGGCTCTACTTTATTAATGGACAAATCCTCTTTAATGTTCTTGTCAGTAAAGTAACAGCTGGAGAGGGGATAAAATGACGAACCAATCTGCTCCAGCTGTTGAAGTATTAATACAGGAACTAACTACTGTGTGTTAGTTAATTGCTTTCTGCTTAATGTGCTTTCAAAAGAGCTTGATTCCTATTTTCTGTTACACAATCTCCAGTGCTGTGGGATATCTGTGAAAGAGAGCTCTGAAATGAAAGATTCCATTAAAAAAACGCTTCCCCCGTCTTCTCATGGCTCAGCGACTATAATGGACTCTAGTGTTGAATAACCAGAATGATGACATTAGCCACCTGCTACTGGGTGCTATGCTGAGCTCCCTGTTATAAAGTAACACTGATATGATAGGTGGATATGAAATTCTGATTACAAGAACTAGAACTAGAACAATCYGGTCAAGGCCAGTGTCACCCAGTCAGTCAAATGCTCTTTGTGTGTACAGTCACAGTGCTACAAATGAGACTGTTGTACAGTAAGCTCACCATGCTACCCCTGCCTGTCTCTCTCCAGCCTCCACACTGATTGAGTGATGACTGTAGATTTCAAACAGTACGGCGGGTATGTTTTCCCCAACTGCCATACGTTTAATTTGTGTTATTATCTGTTGCCACCTCGCTCGCACCACAGAGCCATACTGAACAATGACACATGGAAGCCGTCATAGGACTATGTGAATGACATGTTAAGAAAGATAGAATGTTCCCATGAGCAGCTACAGCTCTCTCTCTAGCGAAGCCGGGCCCTATACATGCACGGTTTGAGTCCCAGGCACATTTAATTCAATGCCGTAAAACATTAATCAGAGCCAGATGAAGTGTGGAGAATTCTATGGCATCCCGTTTGAGGTTATTTACACAGGAGAAATGAGGCTGTAACAAGGGCCAGTTAGCTCTGCTGAGGAGTGAGGACACTGAGTACAGGACAGACACCCCACTCTATTTACACTACTCCAGAGTACTAATCCCTACTGAGACTGTCAACTTGAAAAGTCAGAACTCAGCACACTGTGTTGTAGTATTGTCTGTGGTCAGATTGGAAAAAAATATATTGGGGAGTCTTAGCCAAATGTCACTGAACTAACCACATCATGAATCTTAGATAAAAACAAGCTGACAACTGGTAGACAAACACACATGCCCTCATATCTCTGGAGCTCATGGGAGRRTATTGGTGAATTATACCATGYTCTATTGTTGTCCATTAGATGGCTTACTTGCACAACAAAYRCTGCTTTCTCCGATGGGTTTGGGGTGAAGTTCAAGATGAGGCCTTATCCTACATATTCCAGAAAAACACTGCTGCTGGATGGGAGCAATATGTGGCATATGAGAGGTCAGCGAGAGGGCTGCCACCATAGAGACAGAGCTACAGACAATAGGGGGCAAGCCAACATCGCACAAATCGCACGCAAACGCACACACGCACGCACAAACAGAGACACAGAAACTGCCAAACAGAGACACAGAAACTGCACTGTATGCACACATGGAACCACTGCGACCTCCACAAATAATCATAACATGTGCTCTTTGAATATTCTGTGAAGGGCACAGCTTAAGATAATAACCTGAGGAGAGTGGTTTCTGAGGGCCTCAATTCCAATTCCTTATACACATATATTTCCCCATGATATGTCCGCAGCGTACCTCGTGATGAGAGGTGGATAAATACTAGGACAAGTTAGCTGTACCCTGTTGTCTGAAGTGGGATTGGATGTCATGACAATCGGCTGAGGGTGTGTCAGCCACCTCAGGTCACTCCTGTCTGATTAAAAAGGCATTCATGTCTTAGGTCAGGTTATGATCCAGGGAGACCCGACTGCTTGAATTGCCGTATTACTTATTGCCTTATTAGAGCAGAACTTTCTTGAGAGAGAAAAGCCTCCCCTTCCTTCCATGCGTTGATATCACACATGCTATGTTCACTCTTAGAAAAACAGGTGCTATCTACAACCTAAAAGGGTTATTCCGTTGTCCTCATAGAAGAGCCCTTTGAAGAACACCTTTTGGTTCCAGGTAAAACCCTTAAGGTTCCAAATAGAAACCTTTTGGGTTTTTACACAGAGGGCTGTATATGGAACCTAAAAGGGTTGTATCTACAGTAGAACCAAAAAGGGTTTTCCTATAGGGACAGCCGAAGAACCCTTTTATCTAAGTGTAGGTTAGGGGTATAACAGCGTTATAGCAGCCCCACCTCCAGCTGTCATTACAGACCCTGTTCTCAGGTGGAGAAATGAATTCTGGGACTGAGAGAGACGAGAGAGGTTCTTCAATGATAACATGGATTTGCTCTAAAACACGCTTCTGCTTTTCTCAGAACATCATGAATAAGTCATCTTTGTACGAAACCTTTTGCATTTTCAGTATCTTTCCTAATGCTTCTGCTTTTAAGATGCATATCGCTGCATGCATAAAACATTTGTTTCTCTCCAACCGCCACAATGAATGATTGAACGAACAGAGAAATTCGTACACATAAAAACCTCATCCTCTGTGAAAACCCCCCCCCCAGATGAACAAATAAACAAGTAACTCTCGATGTGTCCTCAGCGCAGTGTAACACCAAGCCAAAGCCTGTGATTAAATGTCTCTCGTCTTCTTCCATTTTGTGCCGAGCATCATCACATCGCCTGACTCACATTGGCATTGCTGTAGATTACTTTGGTTGAATGAACTCCATGTGATATTTTAATCCATCCGATTGTCGCTGTTGCTCCGGAAAACAGGGCTGTAATTTTTGACATCGGCATTGACAAAGTTTTTCACTTAGCCTCTGAGAGGATTAAATCAATGATGTTGATTCTGTATTTACTGCTTGTGTGCCCACAGTCCTTTGTAATTAGCTTATTGCTTTTGATCTGATGTAATGTGATGAAAAGCCCTGAGTGGTCCAAGGACTCCGGAGTCTGCTGCTAGGTCGTGTGGAAGGCCAGGAGGGCGATAAGCCAACCTAGAGGCAAGCGTGCCCTCTCCCAAGGCCCCACTTGAGCCTATCCAGTTGTCCCTGGCTGGAGGAGAGGGAGGGGACGTGGACGCAAGGCGTTTCGCGTGAGCACACGCAAACAGAGAGACAGAGAAGGTAGGGGGATCAGTGTCAGAGAGAAGGGAGGACCACCCGCAGAGATGGCGGCATCCTCCGAACCTCATTACCCTTCAGAGCCTCCCCTCACATGCATGCGCTCATTACCCTCCTAACCCCAGGCCTGCCCAGCCTCCAGACCCACACCTCCAGACCCCCAACACCCTGATACCCACAGGTAGAGCAGCCCAGTGGGGACACTCCACTGACCAGACCCCTGGCCCCTGGCCCTTTGGCCCCTTCAGACTGACCGGCCGCCTTTCAACTCTGGCCACCCACAAACTGTAAAAGTAACTACTCAAACATCTCCAACGGTCAGTAGAACTCAAATCATAAAAGTGGTACTAACTCAGATGTCAATAAGATTTCTTATCACTTTTTTTTGAGTACTGTTAAAAATTTAGTTATTAATTAAATATAAGTTTATTTACTTGTGTTCGGCTAATCTAAAGTATTGAGTTTTTGCAATTAGATGATTTAATATTTTAAGCCAATCTAACCTTGAATAAATAAGTTGTTCTTACTTGATTCTATTATGTTTCACATCTTTACTTGAAATAATAAAGTAGTAGACATACTGCTCTTTGAGTAAAAAACACTTAATTATCTGTGATGGTGCTGATATGGGTGCAGGTAGGCTAGTGGTTAGGAGCGTTGGACTAGTAAACCAAAAGGTTGCAAGATCTGATTCCCCAGCTGACATGGTCTAAAACTGTCACTCTTCCCCTGAACAAGGCAAGTTTAACCCACTGTTCCTAGGCAGTCATTGAAAAATGAGAATTTGTCTTAACGTACTTGCCTAGTTAAATAACGAAATAGGATTATTAAAATTTTTGCAAGTTATGAATACTTAATAGTGCACATGGCTCTGTTTTTAGAGGATTATGGTATCAAAAAGTTTAGAACTTATTATTCTTTTACACAATGTTGTATGCATGCCTTTGAAAGAAGAAAAGTCTATTTTTAAAATACTAATTAAGCAATTTGTTGCTATAAGGTGTAATGGGGTTACGATGACACGGATATCAAAACCGCAGGTAAAGTTGACCTTCAAAAATGAGAGCAAAGCATTCCCACATGAACAAACGTGTGCACTCCACTCTTATGACAGGAGCTAATGCAGCATCCTGCAATGCTTACAGCTCTACCTCCTTTACTGCTAGAGGAAGGTGCACTGTGCTCAACAATGACTGGTTACAGCTCTACCTCCTTTACTGCTAGAAGGAATGCACTGTGCTCAACAATGACTGGTTACAGCTCTACCTCCCTTTACTGCTAGAGAATGAAGCACTGTGCTCAACAATGACTCTGGTTACAGCTCTACCTCCATTTACTGCTAGAGGAATGAGCACTGTGCTCAACAACACTGGTTACAGCTCTACCTCCTTTACTGCTAGAGGAATGAGCACTGTGCTCAACAAGACTGGTTACAGCTCTACCTCCATTTACTGCTAGAGGAAGGCACTGTGCTCAACAATGACTGGTTCAGCTCTACCTCCTTTACTGCTAGAGGAATGAGCACTGTTGCTCACAATGACTGGTTACAGCTCTACCTCCATTTACTGCTAGAGGAAGGGCATGTGCTCAACAATGACTGGTTACAGCTCTACCTCCCTTTACTGCTAGAGGAATGAGCACTGTCTCAACATGACTGGTTACAGCTCTACCTCCTTTACTGCTAGAGGAATGAGCACTGTTCTCAACAATGACTGGTTACAGTCTACCTCCATTTACTGCTAAGGAAAGCACTGTGCTCAACAACCTGGTTACAGCTCTACCTCCTTTACGCTAAGAGAATTAGCACTGTGCTCAACAATACTGGTTAAGCTCTACCTCCCTTTACTGCTAGAGGAATGAGCACTGTGCTCAACAATGACTGGTTACAGCTCTACCTCCATTTACTGCTAGAGGAAGGCACTGTGCTCAACAATGACTGGGTTACAGCTCTACCTCCTTTACTGCTAGAGGAATGAGCACTGTGCTCAACAATGACTGGTTACAGCTCTACCTCCATTTACTGCTAGAGGAATGAGCACTGTTCTCAACAATGACTGGTTACAGCTCTACCTCCATTTACTGCTAGAGGAATGAGCACTGTGCTCAACAATGACTGGTTACAGCTCTACCTCCATTACTGCTAGAGGAATTGAGCACTGTGCTCAACAATGACTGTTACAGCTCTACCTCCCTTACTGCTAAAGGAATGAGCACTGTTCTCAACAATGACTGGTTACAGCATCTACCTCCATTTACTGCTAGAGGAATTAGCACTGTGTTCAACAATGACTGGTTACAGCTCTACCTCCCTTTACTGCTAGAGGAATGAGCACTGTGCTCAACAATGACTGGTTACAGCTCTACCTCCATTTACTGCTAGAGGAATGAGCCACTGTTTCTCAACAACTGACTGGTTACAGCTCTACCTCCCTTTACTGCTAGAGGAATGAGCACTGTGCTCAACAATGACTGGTTACAGCTCTACCTCCATTTACTGCTAGAGGATGAGCACTGTTCTCAACAATGACTGGTTACAGCTCTACCTCCATTTACTGCTAGAGGAATGAGCACTGTGCTCAACAAGACTGGTTACAGCTCTACCTCCATTTACTGCTAGAGGAACGGGCACTGTGCTCAACAATGACTTGTTACAGCTCTACCTCCATTTACTGCTAGAGGAATCAAGCAACTGTGCTCAACAATGACTGGTTACAGCTCTACCTCCATTTACTGCTAAGGGAACGGCACTGTGCTCAACAATGACTTGTTACAGCTCTACCTCCATTTACTGCTAGAGGAACAAGCACTGTGCTCAACAATGACTGGTTACAGCTCTACTCCATTTACTGCTAGAGGAACGGGACTTGTGCTCAACAATGGACTGGTTACAGCTCTACCTCCCTTTACTGCTAGAGGAAGGGCACTGTGCTCAACAATGACTGGTTACAGCTCTACCTCCCTTTACTGCTAGAGGAACAAGCACTGTGCTCAACAATGACTGGTTACAGCTCTACCTCCATTTACTGCTAGAGGGTTGAGCACTGTGCTCAACAATGCCTGCCAAGGTGGGTAAAATGACAAATCGTCAAATACATAAAACAATGTTAAACATTAAGACATGACCACTGAAAAGGACTAATCAGAAATACTTACACTTGAAAAAGGTTGTAATGAAGGTTAATAATTTAAGTAGAAGGAACCCTACATTTTTATGTTCCCTAGAATAAATATTAATGTTCAAGTAACTTCAATTGTTCTAGTTCAGAATACATAATGCAATTTAGTGTCAAAAGTTCATAAAACACAAAACAGTTAAGTATTAACAACTTAAAAATATAACCATATGTTTAGTGATGTCGCTTTATTACTTTAAGTATTGAACACTGAAATACTTTGATTTGGGTTACTCGAAAAGTTCTAGGCTACGGGTTTCCAATTATTACATTTTTTTGCAGAACAAATTACTTTCTACAGTACATGAATGAAGGACTCCCCGGACAAAGAAGAGGCATCTCAAATTCATTTTGTGGGCCATTTAATAAAACCATTTAAAACCATTTAATCATACAAAACCTAATGTTAGTTAAACACTGTTATAGTCTTTGACCTGACAAGAGAGGTTATGAGAATGTAAGATTGAAATTGCAACAGTCATAGTTTAGTTTTAGATGATGCCTGGTGGTTCCAAGGACGGGAACAGCCTTTTAAAGTTAATTCTAGCAATCTTCTGGTGAACATAAGGATGAGATCTCTGGCTCTTCTGATAAAAATGAGTCTTGTGTCTCAGTCAAAATGCAGCAAGAGTTTCAACCGAAGAGCTGCCCACCTCTCCACAAAGAGAAAGTGCTACAGCATAGCACACACACACGCACACACACAAACCCCCAGCCCTCCTGTCAGACTGGTGAAGTGGACCCATGGTGCGCAGGCTGCAGCAGACAGACAGTTGTGTTTATGGAATGGGTCAGTGTTCCGCATATGGCCAACGTGTTAAAATACACACGGCTCCTGCCACAGCTTCTAAAAATGTATTGCGGCTGTCTGTACATCCAGGAATAAAATAAACTCAGAATGTTTCAGCAAGCAGCACTGAGGATTTAATGATTGAGTATTTGAAACTATGGTCAGATTTGTACATGAAAAAGCAAGAAAGAACACGCCTTTAAAAGTCCAAAGATATTGGGTTGGACGTCAGTAATATACAGAGGGCTGTTTGAGTTGGCAGAGCGGGACGAGCAGATTTGCCTTGGATAAGTGTGTGTCACACGCCATCTCAGAGACTAGCAGGGGAGCAGTATAAGCCATAGGAACTGGTGGTGAAACTAAACACATGCAATGACARCCACAGGCAGTCCACGCCAGCCAAAGAGTCTTAACTCCCAAACACCAGCCCGAAGGGGGAGAGCACACAGGGCTTCTGATACCTGGAATAAAGCAGCAGAAATATATCAATACCTTCCCCTTCAAAGCAAAYCATKATGTGCGACTAAATTCAGATTATTTTCTATGTACTCTGTTGCTTATTTCTCTTGGCTGAATAGTATCTCTACTCTGACTCCACCAAGCTTACCGACTGAGTCGTTCTGCCTAGCTAGCTAATAGATAGGTTGCCGACTGACTGACCTTGAGGTTTATATTACAAGGCTCGCTAGATTGTGGACACACAATGAACAACGTCGACCAGAGAAGACTACTTAACACTGGCTGCTGTGGTCTTCATACTATCATTGGAATGCCAAAGACAAATGTGCATCCCAAATTTAACCCTATTCACTATGGTGCTTCCCTATATGGTGCACTATTTTTGACCAGAGCCCTATGAGCACTATTCAAAAGTAGTGCACTATAAAGGGAATAGGGTGCCATTTGCGACATAGACAAAGCCTTTACCAGGATACTGTAAAGTCTTGTAGGAAGCGGTAGTCAAGTGTGAACTAGAGGTCATATACTGTAGGCATCATGGCGTGATGTTTTGGGTACGGTTCCTCTGACTGACACCCTGTCTGTACCATCAGGGGTGGTTATGGGTAATATAGCGGGACCTGCGGCAGGAAGGCTAACCGTGTCCACCTCTCAGCAGACTGAGCCTGTCCAGCACCCTGCAGTGGCCTGTGGGTAATATCCAACCATAATTCTCCAACCACCATCTCCCGTTGGCCAACGAAAAGCCTCCCCCACTGGGCTCTGTTTTTTCCACTCCCCTTGTCCTGGGTCATGGGGCTAGGCATTGTGGATATGTTGAGGGAGGGTGGGGATGTGGGGGTGTGGGGTAAGATTGGGGTCGGCATATAAAAACATATGTAATGAGAAAACGTGGCGTCAAGTGACTATTGGAAGTCATCAACAACAGAAAATAATAATTAAAGGGTAAAAAAAACAAAAAACAACTGAAGCCGTCTTTTCGTGGCTGGGAGACCACTGTCATCATGTCTCAGGAATTAGGCAAACATATGCTGGTCTGCTGCTGTTGAAACCGAGGCGCCTCGCTCAGGCTGTGGTTTGGGAACATGAAAGGGTTTGTGGGATGAGCAGGAGGTCTGGCCCTAATTCAGGGCCTTTTTGCCAGGGAATCTGGCAGCACACTCCGATTGTGGGACCGGGAGAAGGAATTTGGTTACATATTCCAGCAGGGACCGCGAGCTCCAAACAAACCTAAGCAACAGGCTGCTGACAAAACCATTCTGTCCACATAGAAAGCCCCCCTCCTCTCTAGAGCTGGGGAGGGGATGCCTCCCCAGCTGACCCACCCCCTGGGGAGGCTGTGCGATGGGGGGACATGGGGAGGGGTGGAGGGGAGCTGGATGGGGGAGACAAGGGGAGGAGAAGAGAAGAGGAGTAAGGCTCCCAGAGCTGAACTGGATCCCTCCATCCTCCCTGCCCATGGGGAGCGTAGCCCAGAGTCACAGCAAGCACAGCCCACAATGCTGGCTGATCTGGCAGCATTCTCCCTTATTTGGCCGGGGTGTCTGAAAAACAAAGCAGGGCTTTGTATTGTTTTATAGCAGCCAATGAAACTGTTAAATTTGATATCTATCATCAAGATGTTACACAGAGGTCAGATCCATGATGTGCTGGGAGGAAAAAGGAGTATAGGAGGACAATTAACAGGTCACTATAATTCCCAGCTTTACAGGGGTTAAACAGAGCATGGTTTCATTGAAACTTGAGCAACTCTGCAAATKAGATGAAACCGGTCTGTGCATCTGTACATAATTGGGCAGTTAGCTAGTGCAATATATATCCAGACTCCACATAGACACAAACCCATCTTGATCACTTTCCAAAACATAGGCATTTCTTGTGTTTTCTGGCAGGGGGATTTCCATTAATCGTGTCTCAGTTTAGGCTACATATGATTATGGTCTGCTGTTTACAAGAGATGTCTCCGTTGTAGTGTTTGCTTGTGTCCCAAATGGCACCATATTCCCTGGTCAAAAGTAGTGCACTATATAGGGAATAAGGTGCCATTTGGGAAGCATACTCTCATAGCTGGAGATGGTGGCGGTGGTGGTGGAGCCCATAACTGAACACTCACTTATTGAAAGGTTTGTCATCGCCTGTGACTAGGGACACATCGACCAGAGCAGATGAGTGAAAAAATATTCACATCCAAATTCCTTGTAATTGTATATCTTCTAGGTTTCTCTGTATTGAGTGTCAAGGGAGTCTCAGTTGTTGTTAAAGAGCATCCGGGGAAACTATTCCTTAAACCATGGCAAAGATGTTCCACTGGGTTGTAAGTTTTACAACCCAATACACACATGTCTAGTAATATCACACCCAACCAGTGGGAGGCAGCATAGACTGGCAGATAATGATGTTTGAAAAAGGACACACACACACACACACACACACCACACACACACACACACACACACACACACACCACACACACACACACACACACACACACACACACACACACACACACACACACACACACACACACACACACACACACACACAACACACACACACACACACACACACGCACGCACGCACGCACACACAACACATACACATACACTCCCTTCCTTCTCCTCCCAAACACATGTACATAAAAACATGCACACACATACACCAACACACACACTTCCACACGCAGGGCCAGCTAAGCAGCGGTTGAGGAGGGTGACTAAAGAGAAGAACAGGACACATCTGGACTCCAGATTAGAGCAGATCATATGGCCAGTGGCAGAGAGGAGGAGGAGCAGGCAGGCTGCTGACCAGTGGACCAGTGACCAGTGACCAGTGACCAGGCTGAGGACCAGTGGACCAGTGACCAGTGACCAGTGACCAGGCTGAGACCAGTGACCAGTGACCAGTGACCAGGCTGAGACCAGTGGACCATGACAGTGACCAGGCTGAGAGGAGGAGGAGCATGCAGGCTGAGACCAGTGGACATGTGACCAGGCAGAAAGGAGGAGGAGCATGCAGGCTGAGACCATGGACCAGTGACCAGTGACCAGGCTGAGACCAGGGGACCAGTGACCAGTGACCAGGCAGAGAGGAGGAGGAGCATGCAGGCTGAGACCAGTGGACATGTAGGACCAGGCAGAGAAAGGAGGAGGACATGCAGGCTGAGACCAGTGGACATGTGACCAGGCAGAAAGGAGGAGGAGCATGCAGGCTGAGACAGTGGGCATGTGACCAGGCAGAGAGGAGGAGGAGCATGCAGGCTGAGACCAGTGGATCAGTGACCAGGCTGAGACCAGTTAGTTACCAGTGAGCCCAGGCTGAGACCAGAGAATGGATCAGTGACCAGGCAGAGAGGAGGAGAGCATGCAGGCTGAGACCAGTGGATCAGTGACCAGGCTGAGACCAGTGGATCAGTGACCAGGCAGAGAGGAGGAGGAGCATGCAGGCTGAGACCAGTGGATCAGTGACCAGGCTGAGACCAGTGTACCAGTGACCAGCCTGAGACCAGTGGATCAGTGACCAGGCAGAAAGCAGTGACATGTGGCAGGCAGAGACAGAGGTTATGTTCCAAACGGTACCCTATTCCCTATGTAGTGTGCCATTTGGGATGCATACAATGACAGGGCAGCCAGAGGAGGAATGCACAGAGACCACATTCCCATTCTGATATACTGCATGTAATCCTCAGAGTGCCTCAGTACAGAGAAACAGTTTGGTTCTGGTTAGAGCCCATCACCCCTGGTCTTGTGTTCTCATCCCATTCTAATTACAACATAGCTGAGGCTCAGAGACCAGCAGGCAGGCAGGCAGGCAGCAATACTTCCGTTGTTGTTGCTGTTTGTTGACATTACGTAGCCTGTCCCCACAACAGGGCTGGTTAGTTGTCACACACACCCTCTAAACCACACACACCCTCTACACCACACACACATACAGCTGTCCGCAGAATCATCAGCACGGGCCCTGGAGCCACCACCAGGCGAGCAGGAACAGAAATCCTGTAGTCTGTTTGGTGCCACTGAATGATGAGCACGACCACCATAACGTACAAACAGACAAACAAATCACCATCATTTACAAACAGGGAAGAACAATTGATGCAGAGTCGTTTTGGATAGGAGTTGAGTGATGAAATGTCCCCCTCCATGATTACGAAAGAGACTTTGGGCCAGTTATGCAGAGAAGCAATCGAATGACAAATAAATGGATTCCAATTGGAATTGATACAGCTATTTGTCAGATGTTGTTCAGACATACCAACTGTCCTTCGGTGATCCCATTTAGCATAGAAAAAATATTAATTAGACAAAAGGATTTGATTGGAAATCATAAGCAGGGTCTTATTTGACATCTGTCAGGGAGGCCTTTGACTAAACAGGAGAAATGAAACATTCTCATGGGTGTTGTGGTGAAGAAACCTGTTCGCTGAATCATTGTTTCACTGAATGGAAATTGAGAGTCAGCTATTTCACAAGGTTTCTGTACTAACGTGAAGCAATAAGAAATATTACTGAACAACTGATTGGCAAGAACTCATCAGTGATCAGCTAAAAATGTATATCAATCAAAATTAATTATGCCCTTATTAAATCAGCAGCTGTCACAATGTGCTTTTATAGTAATCCGGTCTTGACCCCAAAGAGCAAGAAAAGCCCAGAGTAGAAACCTCGATAATAGCAACACATGTGTAGCTATATCTGAACAAGAAATACCACTGTCAGCGTTTGTCTCTACCTAAATACATAAGCACCACCATTTTCGCTCTTTAGTTTCATGTGAGCAATTAAAAACTCCTGTGCTGTCTTTCTCAGAGAGGTAATTTACTGAAACAACGCCTTRAATCAAGTGTTTCCTTCCCTGACAGACTCCTGTCTCCCTGAGGAATCTGGGATTCAAAACCACAGTCTGCAATCTATGTGTTATTTTCTCATCCCCAATCACATTTTATGTTCTATCTGTGACTAATTACTAGCAGCTAAAGGCGTTGGGATTCCCCTCAAATCACTGTCTGATGCTTTTGTGGTTCTATGTTTGGAATAACTGCTTCTCTTGCTCTTTTAATGACTTGTTGATTTACAATAGAGAATGTAGAAACTTGGGTCAGATGCCAGAAAAGGGTCACGGTGGGTGTGCTCTTTTTAAAACTGCAGATCTATAATAAACATAACCATACGTTTACTATAGAATGTTGGTCAGGAGATTATTATGTCTACAGTTGCAATATATAGACTCCATACCATGACATACATGACCTACTTTACCAAGATACACTCAGTGGTCAGTTTTTGGTACAGCCATCTAGTACCGGGTCGACTCGTCTTTGCCTCCAGAACAGTCTGAATTCTTCGGTGCGTGGATTCTACAATGTGTGGTGTTCAAACGTTGTTCAATTGGCATCAAGGGACTTAACGTGTGCCAGGAAAACATTCCCACATACACCACCACCACCTTGTACTGTTGACACCAGGCCAGAACTCATGCTGCCTACGCAAATCCTGACTCTGCCATCAGCATGACGAACAGGAACCGGTATTCGTCGGACAGGCAATGTTTTTCCACTCCTCAATTGTCCAATATTGGTGATCGCGTGCCCACTAGAGCTTGCTTCTTCTTGTTTTTAGCTGATAGCTGAACCCGGTGTGGTCGTCTGCTGCAATTGCATCCGTGACAAGGACCGATGAGTTGTGCGTTCCGAGATGTCTTTCTGCACACCACTGTTGGTACCTCCCTCCCTGCGTGCACGTGCCACGTCTATTTCTATGGCACAAGCACTGTTCATGACACAAGTTCACACCCTCTTGTTGGTGGAGAGAAAGGTTGCGTTTAAAGCAATTTTTTGCAATTCAATACATTTTGCCATGTATGGTTTTCATGTGATATTTGAGTGCTCAAAGCTACAACACAACTCTATAGGCTAAAGAAAGCTAAAAAAATGTTGCTGATTTATTAATAGCTCTCTAAGGTATGCAATGACTAGACAAGAGGAATGATGATGCACTACCCAATATCGAATTGCACCTTGTGCATTACTTTATCTTTTAGAGTAAGTTGAGAGCCCCCCACCCGTGGGCATGCACCACAGTTGTGAAACACTGTTCTAGAGTAAGTATGTTCTATTGATAATGTTTTCAAGTCCTTGTTGATGTGGGTGTGAAGCACTGAGGAGACGGATGCCGTGACATATGGTTGGTGGACTGTATGATTCTAAGTGAAAGTCATGATGAATATCTTGTTCACAGTGAAGCAGTGAATTATCAGACAAGGCGTGTCATATTATTGCTGGTCTTTCATCATGGTCTTGCCCCTAATTCAGAGGAATCTTATAGCAGGCCATCATCTATGTCAAGAAATCTCACAGTGGTAAATTCTACTTGAACTATATTGTGTTCTAAATGACGCCCCATTCCTACACACCCTGTCAAAAGTAGTGCACTATAAATGCAATATGGGTGTATTTTGGGATCAGCTATGCCATTTCAGGAGACTCAAAGAATTAGTATGGGTTGGGACAGTGTGATACAGTGGAAAACACAGCTTGTCCCTTTATACCTCTGGGGAAATATAATCAGAAGGTGTTTGGCTCGCGCTCAGTGAAAGACTGGCTGTGGTGGGTTCTGGACCTCCTGTCACCCCGGCCTGCTTATAATTTCACCTCTCTCACACAGCTGTTTCCTTTCTTCTTGATGTCTGACCGGCCAGTACACACAGACATACAACACCACACACACACAGACATACACAAACAACACACACATGTAGCACACCGCAAACACACACACACAGATACTACAAACCACACACACACACACCACACACACACCACAACACACCACACACCACACACACCACACACACACACACACACACCACACACACACCACACCACACACACACACCACACACCCCACACACACACACACACACCACACACCACACAACATACCACACACACACACAAGCACTTTACTATACAAAAACAACTTAAAAGAAATGGTTCCGCTGCCACCACTTCATCATTAGCCGTCATTCCTCCCTCTAGTAAATTGGTTGTTTTAATATTTTCTGGTGAGACTGGAACAATAAACTGTATATCTGGAAACATTTGCTGAAAGAAAGCGGTTGGCCATAATTGGAACTCTATTTAAAGCATCTAACGCCAAACATTCAGAACAAGTCAAAAATATGAAAAACACAACTATTTTTTTAAGTCCTCGGCAAAACCCCAAGACCTAAACCACAGTTAAAATTAAAAGTGCTGTTATTTTATGATAAGAGCAGCATTATATGTGGCCACCAAGCTCCCCCATTCACTTCTGATCAGCGGGCGGGCGGTGTTATTTTCCCCTCACACATGCCACACACACATGCACGCACACTGACACACCGACACACACACACTGCTCTTTCTTTATTAGGAATAGAAAAAAAGGATCACTAATCTGTGCTCGGTTCAGACAGCGGACTCCCTCGGCACACACATCTGTGTACCAGCTGAGAGGAGAGCAGCCCTTCATATATCTAAGGCCCTGGGGTGCTTTGGCACCGCTCGGATAGTTGTCCTTTTTTACAAAAGACAAATAAGCAAAAACCCTTGGATGCTGCCCAAGAGCCCGTCTTCGACATAATGTTGAAATGGGGAGACTTGGCTCCCCGACTTGTTATCTACATGTGTGTGTGTGTGTGCACGTGTGTGTGTGTTCGTGTCTAAAACTGTTGCTGTTTACAGACGGCAGGCAGGCCGTGTTGTCGAGACGCTTGTTTTCAGTAACACTAATGCAGTCACACACTCTTTAATTAATCTGCTTCAGCACTTCAGCACAAAACAACATAATTTGCAAAACCACTTGATGGCTTCAAACAAAACGACCGGCTGGAGACTGGCTGCTTTGTGTCAGAAAAAGAACAGAAAGAGAGTGTGTGTGTGTGTGTACGGAGTGTTAGCTCAAGGTGTGTGGCAGGCTTCCGATTGGTTGCACAGCACATTTCCAGCGGTCACACTATTTGTTTGACATGGTGATGTCATCACAAATAGCTCTAATTACTGAGAGTGTTCAGTCAAACATACGCCTGATAATGTTTATATGTCTTGTCCCTTCTCTTTCACTGAACTGCCTCATGCAGACCAGGCTAATTATGAACAAACTGCCTTGTGTTAACATCTGGGAGAAGGCTGTTATACTGTATGGGAGATAATGTGTCAGTTACTGTCAGTCTTTACTTATCCTATAAGATCATCAATAAGCCAGCATCACCATATAAGGGTATAGATGATGTAAACAATGATACTGAAGTTCATAGTGGTGAGTGAGAGGTGGTGGTGATAATGACCAGGATGATGATGATGCTGAAGACAATAACTGTATATATGAACGGACAAAGCCATTGATCATGTGACACCATTTATTCCTATGTGAAGACTCAACAGCACATTGAAACCAAATGAAGCCGGTTAAGATGGCGTCTCATGGAGACATAACATGCACAGTTTGAGCTATTCCAAGAAGTGACATTGCAAGCTAGCTCAGTGCTGCCCCCTCGCATTGGGTAGCTCAAGTTAAAGGCTGACCGGGGTACTGCAGGCTGCCATTAGCAACTAAATTATACTTAGAACTTCTTCTATGTGCGATTTTAAAATAATCGGTTCAAGGACATACATCTGGTGTATTAGAAGCAATTATTGGTACCGGGATTGTCTTCGAAAATTGTATTTTATTTACACGAAGATTGACCACAAAGATTGACCTTTTTCCATTCACAATAAAGGGCGATGCGATTTTCTGCTAACAATGCCTGCAGTACCGCGGTCGGCCTTGAACTGCCGTGGCTTCTAAGAGAGGAGGCAGTTGTTCTCCTCTGGCTGAAGACAATGACAATGGCATCTTTATCCTTTTAAAATAAACCTTAAGAACTTGTATCATTTTATTAATGAACTTTACTTGGTAAGATATTTTATTCCTTTTACGGTTTCCTCCCTATTGATGAGAAGTATTTGAGATATATTTGTTTTCATGTTATAATCTTGTGTATATTTAGTTTTCATGTATTTTCAAGAGGACCACAATAAATTTGTTTCATGTTATAATCTTGTGTATATTTAGTTTTATTGTATTTTCAAGAGGACCACAATGGAAATGCATTTTAAAACTTAAACTTCAAACTTAATGATACTTTTGTATCATCCTCAATAATTTTAATGACATTGTACTGTATCGACATGTGTGGTTGTATTTTGTTAAAAATCTCAGCTAATGAGGCAACATACACAGAAATCACAAGGTTCTAAGTATTCCGAATCCATCTGCAACAACAACACACAAATGGAACACAAGTTAAATTAGAACAAGGTGTATTTGGGATCCTACATCAAAGTCTATTAATGGGCTTAGGATACCCAGAAGCTGCTGCCTTTCTTAAGCCAAACCAAACAGACAACTAAACAGANTTGACGTGAAGGAGGAGTCACAGTTGGTATGATTAAAAGTGAAGGAGGGGTCCACGCTGGATATGAATTGAAAGTGGAAGGAGGGGTCCAAGGTTGGATATTATTGAACGTGGAAGGAGGGCACAGTAGATTGAATTGAAAGTGAAGGAGGGGTCCACAGTTGGATATTATTGAAAGTGAAGGAGGGGGTCCAGTTGGATTTGATTGAAAGTGAAGGAGGGGTTCACCAGTTGGATTTATTGAATGTGAAGGAGCGAGTCACAGTTGGATATAATTGAACAGTGGAAGAGGGGTCACAGCTGATATGATTGAAAGTGACGGAGGGATAAGTTGGATCTGATTTAACGTGAAGGAGGGGCCACACAGTTGGATATGATTGAAAAGTGGAAGGAGGGTCACAGTTGGATAATTATTGAAAGTGAAGGAGGGGTCACAGTTGGATATGGATTGAAGTGAAGGAGGGGGTAACAGTTGGATTTGATTGAACGTAAATGAGGGGTCCCAGTTTGGATATGAATTGAAAAAGTGAGGAGGGGTCACGCTGGATATGATGTGAAAGTGAAGGGAGGGGTACAGCTGGATATGATTGAAGTGAAGGAGGGTCACAAGTTGGATATTATTGAAACGTGAAGGAGGGGTCACAGTGGATTGATTGAAAGTGAAGGAAGGGGTCCCAGTTGATATTAGTGAAAGTGAAGGAGGGGTCACAGTTGGATATGATTGAAAGTGGACGGAGGGGTCACCAGTTGGATCATGATTGAAAGTGGAAGGAGGGTCAACAGTTGGATATGATTGAACGTGAAGGAGGGTGTCACAGTTTGGATTTGAATTGAGCGTCAAGGAGGGGTACAGTTTGGATATGATTGAAGTGAAGGAGGGGTCAGCAGTTGGATATTAATGTGAAAGTGAAGGAGGGTCAAGTTGGATTTGATTGAAGTGAAGAGGGGTCACAGGTTTGGATTTGCATTGAAAGTTAAGGGGGGTCCAAGTTGGATTTGAATTGAAAGGAAAGGGGGTCACGCTGGATATGATTGAACGTGGAGGAGGGGGTTTCACAGGTTGGATATGATTTGAAACCGTGAAAGGAGGGGTCAGTTGGAATATGGATTGAAAGTGAAGGAGGAGTCACAGGTTTGGATATGATTGAACTTGAAGAGGGGTCACAGTTGGATTGAATTTGAAGTCAAGGAGGAGGTCACAGTGATATCTGATTGAAAGTGGAAGAGGGGTCACAGTTGGGATTTGATTGACAGTGAAGGGAGGGTCAAGTTGGATTTTGATTGAAAGTTAAGGAGGGGTCACAGTTGGATTTGATTAAAGTGAAGGAGGGGTCACAGGTTGGAATTTGATTGAAGCGTGAAGGAGGAGTCACAGTTGGCTATAATTGAAAGTGAAGAGGGTCACAGTGGATATGATGAAAGTGAAGCGGGATACAGTTGGGGATATGAAGTTTGAACGTGAAGGAGGCGGTACAGTTGGATTTGATTGAAAGTGAAGGAGGGTACAGTGCGATATGATATGAAAGTGAAGGATGGGTCAAGTTGGGATTTGAATTGAACGTAAAGGAGGGGTCACAGTTGGATATGATTGGGAAGTGAAGGAGGGGTCACAGCTGGATATGATTGAAAAGTGAAGGGAGGGATCCAGTTGGATATGATTGAACGTAAAGGGAGGGTTGGCCACAGTGGATATGATTGAAAGTGAAGGATGGGTCACAGTTGGATAATTATTGAAAGTGAAGGAGGGGTCACAGTTGGATTTGATTGAAAAGTGAAGGAGGGGTCAACAGTTGGATTGATTAAAAGTGAAAGGAGGGGTCCACAGTTTGGATTTTGATTGAACGTAAATGAGGGGTTCCATTGGATAGCTGATTGAAAGTGAAGGAGGGGTCACAGTGGATATGAATTGAAAGTGAAGGAGGGGTCACAGCTGGATATGATTGAAAGTGCATGAGGGGTCACAGTTGGATATTATTGACGTAAGGAGGGGTCAGCTGGATATGATTGAAAGTGAAGGAGGGGTCACAGATGGATATTTATTCGAAAGTTAAAGGAGGGGTCACAGTTTTGGATTTTGGATTTGAAAGTGAAGGGGGGCACAGCTGGATATGATTGAAAGTGAAGGAGGGGTCACAGTTGGCTTATGATTGAACGTGGAAGGAGGGGTCACAGTTGGATATGATTGAAAGTGAAGGATGGAGTCAAGTTTGGGAGTATGATTGAAGCTTGAAACGGAGGGGTCACAGTTGGATTTGATTGAACGTAAAGGAGAGGTCACAGTTGGATATTGATGGAAAGTGAAGGAGGGGTCACAGTTGGCTTGATTGACAGTGAAGGAGGGGTCACAGTTGGATTGAATTGAAAGTTAGGAGGGGTCAAGTTGGATTTGGATTGAAAAGTGAAGGAGGGGTCACAGGTTTGGCTTTAGGATTGAACGTGAAGGAGGCGTCACAGTTGGATTATAATCTGAAAGTGACGGAGGGGTCAAGCTGGATATGATTGAAAAGTGAAGGAGGGATCACAGTTGGATATGATTGAAGTGAAGGAGGGGTCAAGTTGGATCTTGATTGAAAGTGGAAGGAGGGGTCCGTTGATATGATTGACAAAGTGAAGAGAGGGGTCAGCAGTTGGGATTTGGATTGAACGTAAAGGAGGGGTCACAGTTGGCTATGATTGAAAGGTGAAGGAGGGGTCACAGCTGGATATGATTGAAAGTGAAGGAGGGATCACAGGTTGGATATGATTGAACGTAAAGGAGGGGCCACAGTTGGATATGATTTGAAGAGTGAAGGATGGGTACAGGTTGGGATATTATTGAAAGTGAAGGAGGGGTCACAGTTGGGATTTGATTGAAAGTGAAGGAGGGGGTCACAGTTGGATATGATTAAAAGTGAAGGAGGGGTCCAGTTGGATTTGGATTGATAACGTAAATGAGGGGTCACATTGGATATGATTTGAAAAGTGAAGGAGGGGTCACAGCTGGATATGATTGAAAGTGCAAGGAGGGGATCACGCTGGATATGATTGAAAGTGAATGAGGGGTCACAGTTGGATATTATTGGGAACGTGAAGGGAGGGGTCACAGCTGGGATATATTGAAAGTGAAGGAGGGGTCACTTGGTCTTCCTGGGGAACAAAAAAAAAAAAAGAGAGAGAAAGGAGAGAGCCAGAAGAAGGGGAGGAGATAGTGGGAAGGGAATATTAGAAAGGATGGGGAAAAGAGAGAGAGTGGGACATCAGGAGAGAGAGAAGAGAGAGGGTACAGAGAGAGAGAGGGAGAGAGGGGGGGGGGTATAGAGAAGAGAGAGAGAGCGGGGGGGGGGGTATAGCAGACAGAGAGAGAGGGAGAGAAGGGGGGGGTATAGCAGAAAGAGAGAGAGGAGGGGGGGGGTATAGCAGAAGAGGAGGGAGAGAGGGGGGGATAAGCAGAAGAGAGGAGGAGAGAGGGGGGGTATAGCAGAAGAGAGAGAGGGAGAGAGGGGGGGGTATAAGCAGAAAGAGAGAGAAGAGAGAGGGGGGGGGATCAGAAGAGAGAGCAGATAGGGGGGGTGTAATTGAGCCTCTTTCTAAAACTGTTAGCCCTGAGCAGATGATTCCTGATGGGTGATAACAGATTAAGCAGTCCGATAGAAAGATAGATCAATGTGATTAGGTGTTGTTACTTCCCTCATTGGATGACTCTATGAAGGCCAGCCCAGCGTTTCTTCTGGATAGAGTTCTGCCATTCCTGGAAACACAAGGGTCATGTTACACAAACAGGCACAAGGTCACACACGGACCACTACTGACTACTACCTGACCACTACTGACTACCACTACTGGACCACTACGGACCACTACCCTGACCACTACGGGACCACTACTGACCTACTACTACTACGACTACTACTGACTACTCTGACTACTAACCTGACTAACTATGACTACGTACTTGCTCTACTACTGACTACACTACTACTGACATACTACTGAACTTAACTGACCTACTACTGACTACTCTGACTACTACTGACTACCACTAAGGACCATACATACTACTGACTACTACTGACTACTACGACCACTACTGACCACTACGGACCACTACTGACTACTACTGACCACCTACTGAACTACCGACTACTGACCACTACGCGACCACTACGACCATAACGGACCACTACTGACAACTACTGACTACTACTGACTACTACTGGACTACTGACTGACTACTACTGACTACTACTGACTACTATTACTGACTACCATACGGACCCACTACTGACTACTATATGACTACTACTGACTACTACTGCTACCACTACTGACCACTACTGACTACTAACTGACTACTACTGACTACTACTGACTACCACTACTGACCACTACTGACTACTACTGACTACTACTGACTACTACTGACTACTACTGCACTACCACTCACGGACCCACTACTGACTACTACTGACTACTACTGACTATACGACTACACTACTTGACCACTCCCACTACTGACTACTACTGACTACCACTGACTATACTGACTACTACTGACGTACTACTGACTACTACTGCACTACTGTACTACATCGGACCACTACTGACACTATGATCCTGACTACTATGACTACCACTACTGACCACTACTGAACTACTACTGACTACTACTGACTACTACTGACTACTACTGACTACCACTAGGACCACTACGGACCACTAACTGACCCATACGGCCCACTACTGACCTACCACTACTGACCACACGGTCACTACTGACGCACTTACGGACGCACTACTGACCACTAAGGGACCACTACTGACTACTACTGACTACTAACTGACTACCACTACTGACACTACGGACCACTACTGACCACTACGGACCACTACTGACCAACAAGCCCACTACTGACTACTTATGATCTACTACTGACTACTACTGACTACCACTACTGACCACTACGGACCACTACTGACGACTACGGACCACTACTGACCACTAAGGACCACTACTGACTACTACTGACTACTACTGGACTACCACTAACTGACCACGGTACTCGGACCACTACTGACCACTAAGGACCACTCTGACTACTACTGACTATACTTCACTCGAATACTACTGAACACTACTACTGACTACTACTACTACCACTACTGACCAATACACGGACACCTACTTGAACTAGCTGATACTACTGACTATACTGACTACTACTACGGACTACTGACTACTGATACCACTATACGGACTACTGACCACTGACTGACTACTACTGACTACTACTGACCATGACTGACTACTACTGACTACTACTGACTACCACTACTGCCACTACGGACCACTAACTGACTACTACTGACTACCACACGGACACTATGACTCTACTGACTACTACTGACTACCACTGACTGACACTACGGACCATTACTGACTATACGGACCATGACTGCTACTACTGCTGTACGGGCAATACAGGCTACCACGGACCACTACTGACTACCTACTGACTACCACTACTGACCACCTAAGGACCACTACTGACTACTACCCGCCCATGCTGACTACTACTGACTACCACCAACCACTACGGACACTACTGACCAACTACAGACCACTACAGACCACTACAGACCACTACGGACCACTACTGACCCTACGGACCACGACTGACTACTGCTGAGTACTTTCGGACGCAATACATGCCACTACGGACCACTACGGACCACTACTCGAGCACACTGCTGACCCCCGACTGACTACTACTGACTACTACTGGCCAATGCTGGCCGCTAACGGACAACTACAGACCAATACTGACTACTACGGACACTACGGACCAATACTGACTACTACAGACCACTACGGATCACTATGACTACTACTTGACAATACTTGGCCGCTACGGACCACTACGGACCACTATGGACCAATACGGACTACTGCGGAACGCACTACTGACACTACTGACTACTACTGACCAATACTGGCCGCTATCGGACCCACTAGCCACTACGACCACTACTGACCACTACAGACGCACTACTGATCGCTACTGACCATCATGAAACACTATCACCCACTACTGACCCTACTGCCACTCCTGGCCTCTACTGCTACACCACCGACCACATACTGACCACTACAGCCCACTACTGACACTATGACACTACGACTACGCACCTGACCACTAACCACTACTTGACCACTACTTGACCACTACAGCCCACTAACCTGACCACTACTGACCACTACTGCCACTACTGCATACCACCGACACTACTGACACTACTGACTACTACTGACCACTACTGACCACTACTGCCTAACGACCGGACCACTACTGGCCACTACTGACCACTACTGACCACTATGGACCACTACTGACTACTACGGACCAATACTGACTACTACGGCCACTATGGACCAATACTGGCACTACTGACCACTACTGACTACCACCGACCACTACAGCCCATACTGACCACTACCGACCCTACAGCCCCTACTGACACTACTGACACTACAGCCACTACAGCCCTACTGACTACCACGAACACTACTGACCACACTGACACATCTGACACTACTTGATACACCAACCACTACTGACCACTACTGACTATCGGACCAATACTGACTACTACGGCACTATGGACCAATACTGGCCACTACGGACCATTACTGACTACTACTGACCAATACGACCCACTACGGACCACTACGGCCACTACGGACCACTACAGACCAATACTGGCCACTACGGACACCCGCCAATGCTGACCACTACGGACGACTAGGACTACTGCCGACCACTACGGCCACTGCCGACCATCGCGTCCACTACTGGCCACTACCGACACTACTGCCACTACCGACCACTACCGATAGACCGACCACTACCGACCACTACCGACCACTACTGACTCATACCGACCACTACGACCACTACCGACCACCACCGGACCACTACCTGACCACTACGACCTACCGACCACCACGACCCATACCGGACCCCTCCACCACGACCCTACTACCGCACTACCGACCACTACCGAGACTACTACTGACACACTACCGAACTATCGACCACTACCGACCACTCCGACCATACCGACTACCAACCACTACCGACCCTACCGACTACCAACCACTACCGACCATCGACGACTACCGACCACTACCGACTCTACCGACCACTACCGCCCTAACCGACCATGACCGACTACCGACCACCGCCCCTACCGACCACTACCGACCTACAGACCACTACAGACCATGACCGACTACCGACCACTACCGACACTACCGAACACTACTGACTACTACTGACCACTACTGACCACTTGCATCAACAGCTCTGTCTGTAGTTACATTTCTCCAGCCCCATCCCTCAGCTTCATAGCAAACCAAGAGACGGGGCTGCCATCAGGCTGAAACACAAACATACAAACATACAAATTCGAAAGTACATTTTTTTCGTGTTTAAGTTCAGGAAAATACTAAAATAAGTCCAATTTGACAACATAAATAATAAACCAGTGGATGATCAGATTCCCGGACATATATATTAATTTGGGGAAAGCATGGCAATTTAGCTAGCTAGCTTGCACTTGCTAGCTAATTWGTCCAATATAGCTAGCTTGCTGTTGCTAGCTAATTTGTCCTGGGATATAAACATTGAGTTGTAATTTCACCTGAAATGCACAAGGTCCTCTACTCTGCCAATTAATCCACACGTAAAACGGTCAACCGAATAATTTCTAGTCATCTCTCCTCCTTCRAGGCTTTTTCTTCTCTTGACTTTATATTGCGATTGGCAACTTTCATAAATTAGGTGCATTACCGCCACTGACCTCGTTCGTCTTTCAGTCACCCACGTGGGTATAACCAATGAGGAGATGGCACGTGGGTGCCTGCTTCTATAAACCAATGAGGAGATGGCACGTGGGTACCTGCTTCTATAAACCAATGAGGAGATGGGAGTGGCAGGACTTGCAGCGCGATCTGCATCACAAATAGAACTGACTTCTATTTCAGCCCTTGGCAACGCAGACGCTCGTTGGTGCGCACGAGCAGTGTGGGTGCAATAATTGAATAATATAGATTTCTACATTTATTTTGCAGGTGTAGTCTGCCTGTTAGAGACATAACATAACATTCGACATACCAGTTAGGATCTGGCWAAAAATACTTGAATCCGTTATAGAACCCATTGTCTTTTATGGTTCTGAGGTCTGGGGTCCGCTCACCAACCAAGAATTCACCAAATGGGACAAACACCAAATTGAGACTCTGCATGCAGAATTCTGCAAAATATCCTCCGTGTACAACGTAAAAACACCAAATAACGCATACAGAGCAGAATTAGGCAGAAACCTGCTAATTATCAGATGTGTAGTTAAATTCTACAAATCCAATMTTGATAAACTCCCATATCTACTGGGTGAAATACCACAGTGTGCCGTCACAGCAGCAGGATTTGTGACCTGTTGCCACAAGAAAAGGGCAACCAGTGAAGAACAAACACCATTGTAAATACAATTTACACATCGTTACAACACTGTAGATAGACATAATATGACATTTGAAATGTCTTTATTCTTTTGGAACTTTTTTAAATGATTTATTTATTTCAACTTTATGTAACTTTAGACCGCTGTGCCACTCAAGGAACACACACATCTAACTTGTCTGAGTGTAATATTTACTGTTCACTTTTTATTTATTTCACCTTTGTTTATCCATTTCACTTGCTTTGGCAATGTAAACATATGTTTCCCATGCCAATAAAGTCCCTTGAATTGAATTGAAATGAGAGAGAGACAGAGAGAGAGAGAGAGCCAGCGAGAGAGAGAGAGAGAGAGAGTGAGAGGAGAGAGAGAAAGCAAGAGAGAAAGAGAGCGAGATGAGAGAGAGAGACAGACAGACAGACAGACAGACAGACAGACAGAGCGTAACAAATAAAATTCAAATGAATTACTTAAAAATCATACAATGTGATTTTCTGGATTTTTGTTTTAGATTCCGTCTCTCACAGTGGAAGTGTACCTATGATAGAAATTACAGACCTCTACATGCTTTGTAAGTAGGAACAGTAGAAACACCCCCGGTGTAGTGGAAGGGGTGAAACATGTTACCTCCTAGGGTTTAAATACCCCGGTGTAGTGGAAGGGGTGAAACATGTTACCTCCTAGGGTTTAAACACCGCCGGTGTAGTGGAAGGGGTGAAACATGATTTAAAGGGAGGGATATGAAAAATAGCGTCTGCTATATGAAAAGAGCGTCTTTTATATTCTTTCTTATGTAAAAAAAATGTGAGAGAGAGATAGCTCCATTATCTCATGGCTAGGATGGATCTGAAGGACACAGGGGAGCGTCTCAGGTTCCCTTTCTCATCCCAGGGATCAATATCTGGGCTGGGGTTCTGTCCCATGGGCCCCTAATGGAAGACAAGGCTGGAGCCCTGTGTAATACTAGACACACTGACAGGAAGAGGAGGGAAAGAGAGGAGAGGAGAGGAGAATGACAGAGAGAGAGGACGGTGAGGAGTATAGACAGAAGATGGAGACGAGGATGAGAGAGAAGGGAAAGAGGAGAGGAAGAGAGGAGGAGAGGTGAGGAGAGGAGGAGGAGGAAGAGAGGAGAGGAGAGGACGAGAGGAGATGAGAGGAGAAGAGGAGGAAGAGAGGAGGAGAGGAGAGGAGATGGAAGAGAGGAGGAGAGGAGAACTGGGCTGGACGAGAAGGAGAAGAAAAGAAGGAGAAGAGGACGAGAAGGAGAAGAAAAGAAGGAGAAGAGGACGAGAGGACAGAAGTTACATGGAGCGAATGGATAAAAAGAAGACAGGAGACGTATGACGAAGATGAGAGAAGAGGAGGATGAGAAAGGAGAATAGGAAAGGTGGGACAAACAACATGGAGTGGAGTTGAGATGAGTGGAGAGCAATGGCACCCTCAAAGGACAAGAACATCTCAACTGTACGACCTGGAGCTCCCCTAGAACGGAGGGATGGACAGAGAGAAATAAACGGAGGAATGAAGGTGAGAGGTGAGTATCAAATTATTATGTCTGTTTCTCCTTCTGCCTGCTGAGTCTAGCGACCCAAGCCGCACCTTGTTAGTGATATCAAATGGTGCTTTGTTCTCAGAGATCAAGACAGCGGAGACGGGTGATTGTAAAGTATAGTCAAAACATGTTTATGAATATTCTTCTTGTTTGGGGAAGAGATAGAAGTTGAGGAAACTGATGAGAATCAAATGTGGAAATATTGGAGTTTCATCCACATTGAGACTGCAGCAGACGCAACCGTTAATGCTGTCATAAAGGGCGGGTCTGTAACCAGACACCTGTCTGATAGCACTTTAGACCTGTCAATCAAACCACAGCGCTCATCATTGGCTGCTTAGTACTGCATCGATGGGGCTGGCTGATACTGAAGGTACACTTGAAGGGCTTGGAAACCCCTAGATAAATCCAGTTGGCTAGTTGGTTTCATAACATTACGTTTAGTGAGACAATCTAGTGCGTATATTGGGAACTATACAGAAAACATATATACAGAGAGAGAGAGAGACACGGAGGTAGAGAGAGAAAGAGAGAGAGAGAGAAGGAGAGAAAGAAATAGATAGAGAGAGAGATAGAGGGAGGAGGAGGCAGAGAGAAAGTGAGAGAGAGAGGCAGAGAGAGAGAAAGGCAGAGAGAGAGAGGGAGGGAGGAGGAGGCAGAGAGAAAGTGAGAGAGAGAGGCAGAGAGAGAGAGAGAGGGAGGAGGAGGACAGAGAGAAGTGAGAGAGAGAGGCAGACGAGAGAGAGAGAGAGAGCGAGAGGGAGAGAGAGGAGAGAGAGTTAACAGAGAGAGAGAGAGAGAGAGAGCGAGAGGAGATAGAGCGAGAGAAGAAGAGAGAGAGAAGAAGAGAGAGAGAGAGAGGAGAGAGAGAGAGAGAGAGAGGAGAGAGAGAGAGAGAGAGAGAGAGAGAGAGAGAGAGAGAGAGAGAGAGAGAGAGAGACGAGGAGAGAGAACAGAGAGAGAGAGAGAGAAATAGAGAGAGAGAGAGAGAGAGAGAGAGAGAGAGAGAGAGAGAGAGAGAGAGAGAGAGAGAGAAGAGACGAGAGAGAGAGAGAGAGACAGAGACAGAGAGAGAGAGAGAGAGACGAGGGAGAGAGAGAGAGAGAGAGAGGAGAAGGAGAGAGAGAGGGGTAAAGTACGTACCTGAGAACAGAGCAGCATCACCAGCTCAACTACTGAAGTACTGGACTTCAATACAGACCAGACCTGCAGAGAGACACAGTCAGGACCCAGAACACACACACACAACACACACACACAACACACACACACACACACACAACCACCACACACCACCAGCACGCGCACGCACGCACGCACGCACGCACACACACGCACACGCACACACACAGGTATTCTAACAGGTTTCCCACCCAGCACACAGCATTAATCTTAAAGTATCAGATAACAGAAAGGACAAGTGGAAAAGGGTACGGACAGAACAGAACGGCAGGGAAACAGACCTAGGACATTCTACTGAAAGTCTTGTATATCCAGCATGCAAAGTACTATCTGGCTCATACCTGATCCATGGATGGGTGAGGTAGCCAGTCACAGATAACCAACACACACACATACACAACACACACACAACACACACACACACACACACACAACACACACAACACACAATCACAAGACACACACACACACACACACACACACAACACACACACACACTACAGCTCACACACACAACACACACAACACACACAGCACACACCACACACAACACACACACACACACACAACACACACACACACATACACACACACAACCACAAAACCACAACACACAACCACACACACACACCACACACACACACACACACAACACACACACACACACACACCACACACACACACCACACACACACACACACACACACACACACACACAGCTACACACACATACACTCTTCTCCCACCCAGCCATCCAGTGTGAGCGGTGACAGCAGCAGGGTGAAGGACTGGACAGTGAATGGGGGACTCACTCCACATAGAGACGCCAGGTAGAAGATAAAGGCGTGTAAGAGCACTTAACCTTTCAATGAGCAGCTCCTGGCCGTGGCTACCCAACAGAGTCCTAGAGAGGAACGGAGCAAAGTCCACAAAGATCTCCCTCAGCGGGGGGCCACCTTCTCCAGGGCACGCTCCAACTTAGTGGTGATACTGTAGAGGGGGAGAGAGAGGGGGGAGCAGGGGATGGGGGGGGAGGAAGAGAGAGGGAGGGGGTTGGGGGAGGGACAGAGGGGAGCGAGAGAAAGGGTCAGTGAAGGGGAACAGAGAGATAGAGGGAAGAGGAGAGGGAGGAGGGGTGGGGAAAGGAGGAAGGGGAGACCAGAGAGGGGTTGAGGGAGGGGATGAGAGCGAGAGAAGAAGGATAGAAAGAAGATGAATGATAGAAGAAGAAAGAAGAAGAAGAATAGAAGAAGGATAGAAGAAGAAGAATAGGAAGAAGAAGGATAGAAGAAGGAGAAGAGGATAGAAGAAGAGGATAGAAGAAGAAGAAAGAAGAGAAGAAGATAGAAGAAGAGGATAGAAGAAGAAGAATAGAAGAAGAAGAAGAAGGATATAAGAAGAAGAATAGAAGAAGAAGAAGGATAGAAGAAGAAGTATATAAAGAAGAATAGAAGAGAAGAAGAAGCATAGAAGAAGGATATAAGAAGAAGAATAGAAGAAGAAGAAGGATAATAAGAAGAATAGAAGAAGAAGAAGGATAGAAGAAGAAGGATAAATAAGAAGAATAGAAGAAGAAGAAGGATAGAAGAAGAAGGATATAGAAGAATAATAGAAAAGAAGAAGAAGGATAAAATAAGAAGAATAGAAGAAGAAGAAGGATAGAAGAAGGAGAAGAGGATAGAAGTAGGATAGAAAGAAGAAGGATAGAAGAAGAATATAGAAGAAGAAGAAGAGAAAGAAGAAGAAGGATAGAAGAGGAAGGATGACAGAGGATAGAAAGAAGGATAGAAGAATATAATAGATAGAGAAGAAGAATAGAAGAGAAGGATAGAAGAAGAAGATAAGAAGAAGAAGAAATAGAAGAAGAAGAATAGAAGAAGAATAGAAGAAGAAGAATAGAAGAAGAAGGATAGAGAAGAAGAATAAGAAGAAGAAGAAGAAGAATAGAAGAAAGGATAGAAGAAGAAGAATAGAAGAAGGATATAGAAGAAGATAGAAGAAGGATAGAAGAATAGAATAGAAGGATAGAAGAAGAAGAAGAAGAATAGAAGAGAAGGATAGAAGAAGAATAATAGAAGAAGAAGAAGAATAGAAGAAGAAGGATAGAAGAGAAGAATAGAAGAAGAAGAATAGAAGAAGAAGAATAGAGGAAGTAGAATAGAAGAGGAAGAATAGAAGACAAAGAATAGAAGAAGGATAGAAGAAGAATAATAGAAGAAGAAGAATAGAAGAAGAATAGAAGAAGGATAGAAGAAGAAGAAGAAGAAGAAGGAATGAAGAAGAAAGAAGAAGAAGAAGAAGAAGAAGAAGAAGAAGAAGAAGAAGAAGAAGAAGAGAAGGATAGAAGAAGAGATAGAAGTCATTGAGCAGATAGAAGAGACAGCTTCCAACATACCCACTGACAACATGGACGTTATGACAACATTATGAGGCGTTATAGTGGCATTAATGTCATGGCTAGTGCAACCTATGATAGCAGCATGGCTGCTCGCCTTGCCAACAAAAGATGGAATGGAAAAACTATGTGTTGTGGTGTGTGTGTGTGTGTGGGTGTGTGTGTGTGTGTGTGTGTGTGTTGTGTGTGTGTGTGTGTGTGTGTGTGTGTGTGTGTGTGTGTGTGTGTGTGTGTGTGTGTGTGTGTGTGGAACATATGCTATTATGCAAGAGCGCTAAGAAGCAGCACATTAGGCTGGATGGTTAACATACATTAGGCTGAGAAAGAGAGAGAGAGAGAGAGAGAGAGAGAGAGAGAGAGAGAGAGAGAGAGAGGAAGAGAGAGAGAGAGAGAGGAGAGTATTGTTTAAATTGTACATAGCTGATAATTAACATTTGAAACATATTTTATGCTTCTGAAACCTGAGTGCAGTGTTCAGTGTACAGTGTATAGTGTTTCAGTATTCAGTGTTCAGTGTATAGTGTTACAGTGTTAGTATTCAGTGTTAGTATTCGAGTGTATAGTGTCAGTATTCTGTGTTCAGTATTACTGTATACTGTTGGTGTTCAGTATTCAGTGTTCAGTATTTACTGTATACTGTTCAGTGTTCAGTATGCAGTGTTCAGTATTCTAGTTCAGTATTCAGTAGTATGTGTTTCAGTGTTCAGTATTTACTGTATCTGTTGAGTGTTCAGTATTCAGTGTTCAGTGTTCAGTATTCAGTGTTCAGGACTATAGTGTAACAGTATTCAGGGTTCAGTGTTCAGTATTTACTGTATACTGTTCAGTGTTCAGTATTCAAGTGTTCAGTATTCAGTGTTCAGTATATAGTGTTCAGTATTCAGGTGTTTCAGTATTCAGTGTTCAGTATTCAGTATATAGTGTTCAGTATTCAGTATACAGTATTCAGTATATAGTGTTCAGTGTTTCAGTTTTACTGTATACTGTTCACGTGTTCAGTATTCATGTTCTCAGCCTATATAGTGTATAGTATTCAGGGTTTCAGTATTCAGGGTTGTATTTATGTTCAGTATTATGTTACTGTTCAGTGTTCAGTAATTTCTGTTTTACTGTTCAGTGTTCAGTATTCATGTTTCAATATTCAGTGTTCAGTATTTACTGTATAACTGTTTAGTGTTTCAGTATCAGTGTTCAGTATTCAGTGTTCAGTATATAGTGTATAGTATTGAGGGTTCAGTGTTCAGTGTATAGTATTCAGGTTTCAGTGTTCAGTGTTTACTGTTATCTGTTTCAGGTGTTAAAGTTTTAAGTGTATAGTATTCAGTATTCCAGTATATGCTGTTTCAGTATTCAGTGTATATGTGTTCAGTATTCAGTGTTCAGTATATAGTGTTCAGTATTCAGTGTATAGTGTTTCAGTATTCAGTGTATAGGTTCAGTGTGTAGTGTTCAGTATTCAGTATATCGTGTTCAGTATTCAGTGTTTTCATGTGTATAGTGTCCAGTATTCAGATATATAGTGTTCAGGTATTCAGTATTCAGTGTATAGTGTTCAGTAGTGCAGTGTATAGGTGTTCAGTAATATAGTGTTAGTATTCAGTTGTTCAGTGTATAGTGTTCAGTATTCAGTATATGTGTCAGTATTCGTGTATAGTGTTCAGTATATACGTGTTCAGTATTCAGTTTGTTCAGTATATAGTGTTCATATCATGTATAGTGTTCAGTATTCATGTATAGTGATGAGTGTGTAGTGTTCATTAATCAGTGGTATAGTGTCAGTATATAGTGTTCAGTATATAGTGTTCAGTAATTCAGTGTTCAGTGTATAGTGTTTCAGTATTCAGTGTATAGTGTTCAGTATTCATGTGTAGTGTTCAGTGTATAGTATTCAGTATATAAGTGTTAGTCTATTGTGTTCAGTATTCAGTGTAATAGTGTTCAGTATTTACTGTATACTGTTCAGTGTTTTCAGTATTCAGTGTATAGTGTTCAGTGTTAGTATTCAGTGTTCAGTATTTAGTGTTCAGTGTTATATTTGTTGATGTTGTTTTTTTGTTTATTTTCTATTTCTCTTGCTTTGGCAGTGTATGTAATGTTAAATTGAGAGATATAAAGAGAGAGGGATAGAGGGAGAGAGAGAGAAAGAGAGCAAGAGAGAGAGAAGATAGGCGAGAGGAAGAAGAGAGAGAGCGTCGCGAGAGAGAGGGATAGAGGGAGAGAGATAAAGAGAGACGGATAGAGAAAGAGCGAGAGAGAGAGAACGAGAGAGAGAGAGAGAGAGAGAGAGAGAGATAGAAGGACTGAGAGGAGGTGGAAGTAGAGGTCGACACTAGATGGCCATGCTAGAGAGGAAACTATTTAATATAGGTAGGGAGGTAGGAAGGAGGGAGTGAGGGAGCTAGATAGATAGGTCAGTTTGGTCGGTCGCTCGGTAGGTAGTGGTTGGGGTTAGGTGTCCTTGCTCAGACACTGTCCTGCATCGCGGGGGGCTGTCTGGAAGCCTGCAGAGAGGTAAAGGGCTTGAGCTCAGGGGGGCTCAAACCGCTGCGCAGGGCACTCTGCTCCATCCTCACAGTAGACACTGTAATACGCAAACACACACACACACTTAAAGCAACAACACTCACTAACTAACACGTCTACACACTCTAAAAAAACTCACTAACTCTACATTATATGAGCGCTGACTTCTAAAGGACAAGAGGACTGAGCCTGACTTCTAAAGGAACAGAGGACTGACCCTGACTTCTAAAGGACAAGAGGACTGAGCGCTGACTTCTAAAGACACAGAGGACTAAGGCTGACTTCTAAGGACGAGGATGAGACTGCTTCTAAAGGACAAGAGGACTGAGCACTGATTCTAAAGGACACAGAGGACTGAGCCACTGACTTCTAAAGGACACAGAGGAATGAGCGTGACTTCTAAAGGACACAGAGGATGAGTGACTTTAAAGGCAAGGGACTGAGCTGACTCTAAAGGACACAGAGGACTGAGCCCTGACTTCTAAAGGACAGAGGAAGAGCGTGATTCTAAGGACAAGAGACTGAGCTGAATTCTAAAGGACACAGAGGGGCGACTGACTTCTAAGGACACAGAGGACTGGCCCTGACTTCTAAAGGACACAGAGGACTGAGGCCTGACTTCTAAAGGACACTGTTGGTGACTGAGTACCAAGGGTACAGCATGAGCACTCTATGCGTAAAACTATGAGGCTCAATATATTATTTGTGTAAATCATGACAGTTACTGCACACATTTCAAGTATAAGGTCGGCCTCTGAGGACTCCGGAGCTGAGCGGTTGATTACTAAAGGGCACAGAGGACTCTGCAAAGACTTCAAGATGAACAGAGGTGCCCTGACTTCAATTAATTCAGAGGACTTTCTAAAGGGCACAGGATGACAGGCTGACAATAGGTAAGATTGGTAGATAGTTGAAGATATATTGTAGAATAATAGTTATTCATAGTAGCAGATAACAAGACTGGATCGCGGGGAAGGGGTCAGACAAACGATCTGAATGAGTATCTCTATCATGATATGTAGGGGAGTGTCCTGTTATGATATGTAGGGAGTCCTATTTAGAAAGATGAGTATCATATTATGATATGTAATGAGTACATATTATGATTGTAAATGAGTATCATATTATGATATGTGGGGGTAATCCTAGTATGATAAATGTAGGAGTATCTTTAATGATATGTAATGAGTATCAGTATTATGATATGTAATGAGTAGCTGTTATGATAGTAATCGAGTTCCTATTATGATATGTAGGGAGTATCTATTATGATATGTAATGGTATCCTATTTATGATTGTAGGGAGTATCATATTATGATATGTAATGAGTATCCTATTATGATAATGTAGGGAGTAATCTATTATGATATGTAGGGTATCTATTATATATGTTGGGGTATCGTCATGATATGTGGGGAGTAATTCTATTATGATATGTGGAATGAGTAATCACTATTATGAATATGTAATATGATGATATCCTATTATGATATGTGAGGGAGTATCCTATTATGATATGTATGGGTATCCTATTATGAATGTATGGGTATTTATGATATGTAGGGAGTATCCTAATTATGATATGTAGGGAGTATCCTGTTATGATATGTAGGGAGTATCCTATTATGATATGTAGGGAGTATCCTGTTATGATATGTTGGGAATATCCTATTATGATATGTAGGGAGTATTACATATGATATGTAGGGAGTATCCTATATTAATGATATGTAATGAGTATCCTATTATGATATGTATGAGTATCATATTTGATATGTAATGGGTATCCTATTTGATATGTTAGGGTATCCTATTATATATGTAGGGAGTATCATATTATGATATGTATGAGTTATCCTATATGATATGTGTAATGAGTATCATATTATGATTTGTATGAGTATCCTATTATGATATGTAGGGAGTATCTATTATGATATGTAATGGTAGTGCCTATTATGATATGTAATGAGTACATATTATGATATTGTATGGGTATCCTATTATGATATGTAATGGGATCCTATTATGATATGTAATGAGTATCTTTATGATATGTAATGAGTATCTGTTATGATATTATAGTATCCTGTTATGATTGTAGGGAGTATCCTATTAATGATATGTAATTGAGTACTTATGATTATGATGATGTAATGAGTATTGTTATGAGTATGTTTATTTGAGTATTGTTTTTATTATGTAATGAGTATCCTATTATGATATGTTAGGGAGTATCCTATTATGACATGTAGGGAGTATCCTATTATGATATGTAGGGGAGTCTCCTAATTATGATATGTATGAGTATTCTATTATGATATGTTGGGATAATCTATTAGAATATGTATGAGTACCTATTATGGTATGTAGGGAGTATCTATTATGATATGTAATTAGTAACTATTTGATATGTAATGGTATCATATATGATATGTAGGGAGTATCCTATTTGATATGTAATGAGTATCTATTATGAATATGTAATGAGTATCATATTATGATATGATAGGGAGTATCCTATTATGGTATGTAGGGAGTATCCTATTATGATCTGTAATAGAGTATCCTATATGATATGTTAGTATATCTATTATGATATAGTTCTTATGGACAGATTCTCTATTATGAAAAGTGGATGTAAGGAGTATCCTATATGGTATGTAGGGAGTCTATTGAATTGTATGATTATTATTATGTATTAGGTTCTAATGACTATTAACCTGATATCTTTATGATATGTAATGAGTATCCATATTATGAATATGTAAGGAGTATCCTATTATTGAATGGGTATTGTATGTAGGGATTATCTATTATGATATGTAAATGAGTATCCTATATGATATGTAGGGAGTATCTACTATCGATGGGTATGTAGGGAGTATTCCTATTATGGTATGTTGAGGTACCTATTATGATATGTAATGGAGTATCTTTAGATATGTAGAGGAAGTATCCTATTAATGATATGTAGGAGTATTATCATGATATGAGATGGGGAGTATCATGATATGATAGTTAAGGGATTCCTGATCTATGATATGTGGGAGTGATTATCATATATGGATATGTAAGGTATGCTATTAATGATATGTAATGAGTTCCTTATATATGTAAATATTATATGGTGGTAGGGAGTACCTATTTAGATTGTATAATCCTAAGATATGTGGACTCATCCTATTATGATATGTAGGAGTATACCTAATTGATGTCTGTAATGAGGGAGTATCACTATATCATATGTATGGGAAGTAATCCTATTTCGATATTGTATATCATTAATGATATCTAATGATATGGATAGTTGGTTGGGATATCCTATTATGATATGTTGGGGTATCCTATTATGATATGTAATGAGTTCATATTTGAGGACCTGTCATGTATGGATATTCTGTATCAGTATCTATAGATTGTAAACCTAATAGATTGTTGGAATCTAGTAATGATGTAATAGCGGGGTCTGCTATATGATATGTAGGGAGTATCCTATTATGAAATATGTAATCATATGAAGTAATTGGTATCTATATGATATTGTAATGAGTTCCCTATTATTATTAAGTGGCATATTAGTATGTAAGGGTATCCTAAGATTGTAATGATATCTATAGATTATGAGATATCCGTTGATGAGTCATATATTTATGATATGCTAGGGAGTATCTATTTTTGATATGGTAATGAGTATCCATTATAGATATATGGTCATAGACGTTGATGATATCCTGTTATGATATGTAATGAGTATCCTAATTTAGGATAGTAATATCGCTAATGAAGGTATGAACTCTATGTTGATGATATTGTTATGATTGTATGATTAGAATAAGACTGTATGATGAATGTAATGGTAATCTATTATGATATGGGGAGTATCCTATTAGTGATATGTAGGGAGTATCCTATTATGAATATGTAGGGAGTATCCTATTATGTATATGTAATGATTATACTATATGAAGTATGTTTGGAGTATTTATTATGGTTATGTAGGAGGTAATCCCTAGTTATGATAATGTAATGAGTAATCTATTGATGATATGTTGGGAGAATTCTATTGAGGATATGTATCGATATCTATTATGAATATGTAGGGTATCCTATATGATGAGTAAATGAGTATCTAGTAAATGATATGTAGGGAGTATCCTATTATGATATGTAAGTAGTATCGTCTATTATTAGTAGGCGGAGTTAATCCTATATGATATGTGGGAGTATTCATTAGGATGTAATGAGTATGCTTTGATGAATGTTGGGAGTGTTCTAGATTAGGATAATGTAAGTGAGTATCCTATTATGTATGGTAGGGAGAATTTAATTGACGGATAATGTAATATGAGTATACTATTATGATATGTAGGGGAAGTACCTATTTACATATGTAGGGAGTTATCCTAACTATGATCATCGTAATGAGTATTCTGTTATATATGTAATGACGTATCTATTATGAATGTAGGGGAGTATCCTATTATGATATGTAGGGAGTATCTAGTGTATGATATGTAGGAGTATCCTATTATGAATATGGTAATGAGTAATCCTATTATGATATGGGGAGTATTCTATTATTGGATAATGTAATGAGTACCTATTATGGTATGGGTAGGGGTATCCTATTATGATATGTAATGATTTTAGTATCACCTATTATGATTATGTAGGGATGTATTATTATGATATGTAGGCGAGTGAACCTGTGGATTAGGCTATTATGATATGTAATGAGTATCCATGTATATTGTTAGGCGAGTATCCTATAATGATATGTAATAGTAATCTGCTATTATGATATGTTGGGAGTAATTCCTATTAGTGATATTATGAGTACTAAGGAGTAGGATATCTCTATGTATGATATGTAATGAGTGATCCTATTCTGAGTATGTAGGGAGTAATCCTATTATGATATGGTAGGCGAGTATCCTATTATGATATTGGGGAGTGTCTATTAGGATGTATCCTGATACTATTATGTTTGTGGGTATCACTATTATGATATGTAAGTAGACGCTATCCTATTATGATATGTAGGGAGTATCTATTATGATATGTAATGAGTATACTATTATGTATGTAGGGAGTAT
>NW_019943983.1:89350-92649 GCF_002910315.2 Salvelinus sp. IW2-2015 | reverse complement strand
TTTATGAGGCTGCTTTGAGCCACAGCTCCTTTCTAGCTACATTAACAATCTAATCGTGTCATTGTTTTAGGTTGGTATGGAGAATCTCACGATCACGTGAAGAATGTGTATTGTGTGACCTCCCGTCTGTGCCACATGGTTTAGTGTGAGCATCACTACGTTGCCAAGACAACAAGCTACAGGAAAGACAGTTTTTTAATGTGAGAGGCTCAGAGATGTTAGCATTTTGAAAGCGTGTAAGTGTTCGCTGGTATTGGGGTGAATTAAAGTATTCTCAGACACCGAGAGAGGATTTTGGGGTTCCTCACATCTCGTATGGAGCTCCGGGTATAGTACTGTAGAGTAGGGGTGTGGGTGTGTGTGTGTGTTTGTCTGTGTAAACGCATGTGTGTGCATATGAGTCTTTGTGGATTGTCTTGCAACACATATGGCATTGTGGCTTTCAGACAACCATTCTCCACCGAGAGCTGTGAGACCGTGGTCAGAGGTCAAAGAGCACAGATCCTTTCTGTCTTTCTTCACTTCTCTCTTATCGTCCCCTTTCCCATCCCCTCACCCCCCATCCCCCATCCCCTCATCCCCTCATCCCCCATCCCCTCATCTCTCACCCCCCCATCCCCTCACCCCCCATCCCCCATCCCCTCATCACCTCATCCCCCATCCCCTCATTCTCTCACCCCCCATCCCCCATCTCTCACCCCCTCATCCCCCATCCCCCATCCCCTCACCCCCTCATCCCCCATCCCCCATCCCCTCACCCCCTCACCCCATCCCCTCATCCCTCATCCCCCATCCCCCATCCCCTCATCCCCTCATCCCGTCCCCCATCCCCCTCACCCCTCATCCTCTTCATCCCCTCATCCCTGGGCTTACTGTCAGATGAAATAAGATTAGCTGTTGGTGGTAGGGGAGGGTGGAGGCAAAAGAGAGGACGTGACCTGATTGGGACTGTGTGCATGAGGTTTGTGTGGATGTGAGAGGGTAACACTTTATTTGATAGTCCATCTGTAGATGCTCTACAGACTATCAGTAACATTTCAACTAACTATCTACTAACCCTAGCTCTAGCTCTAACCCTAACCTTAACCCTTACCCTAACCCTAACCCTAACCTTAACACTTACCCTAACCCTTATCCTAAACCCAAACGTAACCCTTACACTAGCCCTAGCCTAACTTTAACCCTAACCCTTATTCTCAACCTAACGGTAACCTTAGTAAGCAGTTGCTTATCAACAGATAGTTTGTTGATAGGTATGACCATCTGTAGAGCATGAAAATTCAGACTTTCCAAATAAAGTGTGAAGTATGTTCTGTCCCGGGCCAGTTCAGGTGAGTTACTCCTCTGAAGGTCAATGTTCTAATGGAGTCAGTGGAGCCAGTTCAGGTGAGTTACTCCTCTGAAGGTTAATGTTCTAATGGAGCGTTTCCAGTCAGACATTCACGCTTGCCATACAGTGTTGAAATATCTAGCCAACAGTTTGAATTGAATTATATTGCCTGCGAACTTCAGAGCTCTAACAATTTCCCTTTGGCTTCGGTTTTGTGTAAAAACATCAGGTGAGGCTGGCTGCCCGKGCAAACTGAGCAATAAGGGGAGAAGGGCCTTGGTCAGGGAGGTGACCAAGAACCCGATGGTCACTCTGACAGAGCTCCAGAGTTCCTCTGTGGGGATGGGAGAACCTTCCAGAAGGACAAATATCTCTGCAGCACTCCACCAATCAGGCCTTTATGGTAGGTTGGCCAGACAGAAGCCACTCCTCAGTAAAAGGCACATCACAGCCTGCTTGGAGTTTGCCAAAAGGTACCTAAAGACTCTCAAACCATGAGAAACAAGATTCTCTGGTCTGATGAAACCAAGATTCAACTCTTTGGCCTGAATGCCAAGCGTCACATCTGGAAGAGACCTGGCACCATCTCTACGGTGAAGCATGGTGGTGGCAGCATCATGCTGTGGGGATGTTTTTCAGTGGCAGGGACTGGGAGACTAGTCAGGATATCGAGGCAAAGATGAACGGAGCAAAGTACAAGGGAGATCCTTGATGAAAACCTGCTCCAGAGTGCTCAGGACCTCAGACTGGGGGCGAAGGTTCACCTTCCATCAGGACAACGACCTTAAGCACATAACCAAGACAACGCAGGAGTGGCTTCGAGACAAGTCTCTAAATGTCCTTGAGTGACCCAGCCAAAGCCTGGAATTGAACCTGATCGAACATCTCTGGAGACCTGAAAATAGCTGTGCAGCAACGCTCCCCATCCAACCTGACAGAGCTTGAGAGKATCTGCAGAGAAGAATGGGAGAAACTCCCCAAATACAGGTGTGCCAAGCCTGTAGCGTCATACCCAAGAAGAGTCGAGGCTGTAATTGCTGCCAAAAGTGCTTCAACAAAGTACTGAGTAAAGGGTCTGAATACTTATGTAAATGTGAATTTGTAAAAAAAAATATATAAATTAACTAGAAAATCTAAAAATAAAAATAAATGTTTTTATTGTTATTATGGGGTATTGTGTGTAGATTGATGAGGGATCTTTTGTCTTAATCCATTGTAGAACACGGCTGTCACCTAACACATTTCGGAAAAGGTCAAGGGGTCTGAATACTTTCCGAAGGCACACACACACACACGCACGCACGCACGCACACGCACACACACACACACACACACACACACAGATTGTATCTCTATTAATTAGTCTTCCACGGAGACAGAGTGGTTTGCGATGGTGTGCTCAGCCTCCTGATTGTCAACTGTGTACACCTCTGTCTACGACTGACACACATTACCTACATCCTGTCAAAGTCAACAACTCTTGCTCTAGAACAGTGGCATAGGGGGCTGACTAGATAGCTAGGGCAGGGGGAAGGGAGGTGGACTCTGTGGGTAAGGTCAAAGGTTGAGGGTATGGAGGATGACCAGGTGGTTGAAAGGTAAGTCAGTGAGATGTGTGCTGGCAGGATGAGAATGTTGGTCAGTGACAGTAACCATCATTGTTCTATTCTTACATTATACAGGCTGTGTTTCCAAGACAACCAGAATGTCCCAAAGGAATCTCTCCCATAAAACCAGAATGTCCCAAAGGAATCTCTCCCATAGAACCAGAATGTCCCAAAGGAATCTCTCCCATAGAACCAGAATGTCCTAAAGGAATCTCTCCCATAGAAGCAGAATGTCCTAAAGGAATCTCTCCCATAGAACCAGAATGGCCTAAAGGAATCTCTCCCATAGAACCAGAATGTCCTAAAGGAATCTCTCCCATAGAACCAGAATGTCCTAAAGGAATCTCTCCCGTAGAACCAGA
>NW_019943983.1:86146-88080 GCF_002910315.2 Salvelinus sp. IW2-2015 | reverse complement strand
GAAGAGAGACAGAGACGAGAGAGAACCAGAGAGAGAAGAAGAGGGCAGGGAGCAGGAACAACCAGGAGAGTCGCGGGGCGGAAGAAGAGCGAGAAGCGGGGGAGGAGCAGAGAGACAACAAGAGCAGAGGAGAAGAGAGAAGAGCAAGAGAGAGAGAGAGAGATGGAGAGAGAGAAGGGGGGAGAGGGAGGGAGGGAGAAAGAGAGAGTAAGAGAGAAAGATAGGCTGCCGTAGGCTATGTGCACACTGCCCACAAAATGAGGTGGAAACTGAGCTGCACTTCCTAACCTCCTGCCAAATGTATGACCACGTTAGAGACACATATTTCCCTCAGATTACACAGACCCACAAAGAATTAAAAAACAAATCCAATGTCGTTTTAGACACTCTATAAACTCCCATATGTATTGGGTGAAATACCAGTCTGAAATACCAGGGTGAAATACCAGAGTTGTCACGCCCTGACCATAGAGAGCTTTTTATGTCTCTATTTTGGTTTGGTCAGGGTGTGATTTGGGTGGGCATTCTATGTTCATTTTCTATGTTTTGTATTTCTTTGTTGTTTGGTCGGTGTGGTTCTCAATCAGAGGCAGCTGTCTATCGTTGTCTCTGATTGAGAACCAAACTTAGGTAGCTTTTTCCCACAAGGTTTTTGTGGGTATTTGTTTTCTGTTTTTGTGTCTTCACCAGACTGAACTGTTTCGTGTTGTTACATTTTGTTATTTTGTCTCAGTGTTCAGTTTTTTAAATGAATAATCATGAACACTTCCCACGCTGCGCTTTGGTCCACACCTTCTTCATACGATGACCGTTACAAGAGTTAAATACCAGGGTGATCTTCATACGATGACCGTTACAAGAGKTAAATACCAGGGTGAAATACCAGGRTGAAATACCAGCAGAAGATTTGTGACCTGTTGCCACAAGAGTAATATGACATTCTTCTGAACTTTTGTGAGTGAAATGTTTACTGTCATTTTTTTGTGTTTATTTAACTTTAGTTAATTTTCTATTCCAGTTACTTTGGCAATGTAAACATATGTTTTCCATGCCAATAAAGCCCCTTAAATTGAATTGAGAGAGAGAGAGACGGAGAGAGATACGGGGGGGAGGGAGGAAGGGAGGGAGATATAATATGTAGGCCTACACTCTATCAATAGTGTTCAGTTCCCAGTTGTATTAGTGGTATGTACAGGACACACATGGTATACACCCTCCAATCAAATGCTTACTTCTCGACAATGCAACATTAATAAGAAATAATCAAAGATTAGAATAAATACATAAAGTAAGCATTTTAGCGTAAATATAATACAGGAATGCTCCATTTATAGTCCAATATTTACACGTGTATTGGGGAAGGAGGGCAAGTGTTTAAATTGTGGAATTATAATAAGAGTCTGGTAGAAGTGTGTGTGTGTGTGTGTGTGTGTGCTCCAGAGCGAGATTCAGTGTCGCCAATTAGAAGGGTCAGAAGTATAGATGTAGGGTGAAGGACTTGACCCTGGACGAACACGTTAAGGGGCAACAGGGTCTTACTGCGTGCTAAGTGCGGTTGAGAGAATAATTTCAGCACGCGCGCCGCAAGGGCCTCAGGCGGGTGGTGTGAAGACGGCTCCGGTACAGGTCACTGGGCCGTGTGGTCCCACCAGTTCCAGGGTCACATCCATCTAAGATGGTTGCTGAATGGCAGGCCCGCAGCATCATTAAGGACCTCACGACTAACTCCAGGCACTATGTGGCATCCCCTTACGGTATAGGACATTGGACGGGTATTGGCATGACGGTCTGACTACAACAGGACTCGAGGACCGTTTTGCTGTTACAAAGCATGCAGACTGCTGTTAACACTTGAACTTGACTGAGCCACGCTGCTCTGATTCTCCACAAGCTTGGGCACAGTATGCATGTCGTCTCTCTCACACATCACGATT
>NW_019943983.1:82732-85327 GCF_002910315.2 Salvelinus sp. IW2-2015 | reverse complement strand
CATCTGTAAATAGCCCATCCAACTACCTCATCCCCATACTGTTATTTTTTTTATTCTCCTTTGCAGCCCAGTATCTCTACTTTCACATTCATTTTCTGCAAATCTGTCACTCCAGTGTTTAATTGCTAAATTGTAATTATTTAGCCACCATTGGCCTATGTATTGCCTTACCTCCGTTATCTTACCTCATTAGCTCACACTATATATAGATTTTTTTCTATTATGTTATTGACTGTATGTTTGTTTATTCCATGTGTAACTGTGTTGTTGTTTGTGTCGCACTGCTTTGCTTTATCTTGGCCAGGTCGCAGTTGTAAATGAGAACTTGTTCTCAACTAGCCTACCTGGTTAAATAAAGGAGAAATAAATCTAATAAATAAAGTGGACGCAGAGGAACTTAAAACTGCTGACTCTCTCCATTGCAGTCTCATTGATGTGGATMRGGCATGTTCTGTCCTCTGCTTCCTGAAGTCAACAATCAACTCCTTTGTTTTGCTAACATTGAGGGAGAGACTGTTGTCTTGTCACACTACAAAGCCYCCTATAGTATCTACAAAACAAGAAAATAACAAGGCCTCAGTATAATATAGGCATTACGAATATATCTGCAGATTTCAGCACAGCCTTCAATAGCATGAACAGGCTACACTTTGCAAAATAATTTTCTACGAATGTCATGCTATTACATGTAAATGAACAGAATACATACATAAACCAAATTAGTGAAACGTTTAGATGTATTAATGCTGTATAATAGCTTGGAACTCTTTTAGACATGCTTGCATTTGCTCAGTGAAATTATGAAATKAAGAACATTGTCAGACATGGTTTCCACTTATTCAACAGGCGCTTCAACAAGTGAATTCATGTCAGAGTTCTTCCCTGGACAAGTTTTGCCCAGAGGGCATACTTTATTAGTGTCAGTGTGCAATGCTGTCAGTGACTCTTCTCCTCCTGTTGATTTCGTCTCCAGTCAAGTTTCTTTCTCGCTGAAAATTCCCTTCCTGGCTCCTTCTCACTCTGTGTGTGTTGTGTGTTTGTGTCTGACTGTGACCTCCCACGTTTTCTTTTTTTCCGCTAAAATGTTCCTTCTCGTCTATTTCCTCGTCCCGGATCACGGAAGAGGGACAACCCTCCTCTCTGATGTCTGCCCCTCTGATCAACTGACCGACTGAAGATTCACACACAAGTGTGTGTGTGTGGAGAGCTACAGCGAGAGACACACAATCTTAGCCTCGAAGTTCAGKTTTGCAACGCATTTCCAGCTCGCTCTGATATCAGAGAAGTTAAAGGAATGTGGACTATTTCTCATGGAATTACCCGTGAGGATTAACTCGCGATAAAAAAATCGGTGCTTGTGTTTGACCGTGGACTGGAGTATATGTCTGAGGTATATGAACTTGCTCCGTGTTCTGTAACCGCAGAGCTCATGCATGGTGAGTTTGAGACAGGCAGTTTGCTCCAGTCCAACTTCACAGTAAAAAGCAAATCGGGAGAAATGATGCGAACAGCACGACAGTTTTARGCAAACTTTTACTTGAGTCTCTAGGGAAAACACGAGTAGCTAATTGGTTTCTTTTCAGAACAGTAAATTGTCCTTCCACGTTTGGGATTTTAGTTTACGGTGTGCAAACGCCACGGACAGAATGAACATCTCTGAGCGCGTGGTACTTGCGCTGTTGCTCGCGCTGCTGGTGKGCTTTACCGGGGGCACACAAGCCCAAGTAGTGTCCGCCAAGGTGATGCGGTCTTCAAACGTGAGGCGAGATGGTGAGTCCCAGTTTTGGATATGTGTAAGTCAATTTTGTGTGAATGTACAGTAACAAGTGTTTCAACAACAAAGCAACTGGTGTTTTGGACAAACTATCTGTCGCCTATAATGGCTGGTAATATGGTTACTCTTATTAGTGAATTGAGTTCTGATCACAATGGATTTATACTTGCAATTGTTTTGTTACAGATGACATTGAAAGAGGTCCTTATGAACAATGTTGGTTAATTAGGCCTAGACACATCAGACTTCTACAATGCATTCTAAAATATCCACATTAACAATACTCAATTGAATTATAAAACAATGAAAGGTGAATATAGAACAATAGAAGTTGAATGTAATCTTGATAGACAGTCCATGTCATAAGTGGCCTGTCAGGAGAAGCCTAGATGTTGTTTCATCTAGTGGTGTGTATGTCTTAGTCAGTGGTGACAAATGACCTGGCTACTCATGGGAAGTCAGCTTTTTGTGTTGACCTGTTMAAATGACCTATTGTTACTTTGTCTGAGAGAGAGACAGAGGGGAGAGCGGAGGTGATCGAGAGCAGAGGAGCGGAGGCAGATGAGAGGGAAGGTAAGACAGAGAGGTGATAGAGAGTGGAGGAGCAGAGGCAGATGAGAGGGAAGGTAAGACAGAGAGGTGATAGAGAGTGGAGGCGCGGAGGCAGATGAGAGGGAAGGTAAGACAGAGAGGTGATAGAGAGTGGAGGCGCGGAGGCAGATGAGAGGGAAGGTAAGAGACAGCTGCATGGGGCTAGGGAAAGAAGAGGGGGAAAGACAAACCGAAAGGGCGAGAGACCCCATTTAGGATATAGGGCACAG
>NW_019943983.1:81585-81947 GCF_002910315.2 Salvelinus sp. IW2-2015 | reverse complement strand
GAGCCACAGTAGCATTGTCCTCAGTGTTGTAGAGCCACAGTAGCATTGTCCTCAGTGTTGTAGAGCCACAGTAGCATTGTCCTCAGTGTTGTAGAACCACAGTAACATTGTCCTCAGTGTTGTAGAACCACAGTAACACAGTAACATTGTGCTCAGTGTTGTAGAGCCACAGTAGCATTGTCTTCAGTGTTGTAGAGCAACAGTAGCATTGTCCTCAGTGTTGTAGAACCACCGTAACACAGTAACATTGTGCTCAGTGTTGTAGAACCACAGTAACATTGTCCTCAGTGTTGTAGAGCCAAAGTAGCATTGTCCTCAGTGTTGTAGAACCACAGTAACACAGTAACATTGTCCTCAGTGTT
>NW_019943983.1:73347-80721 GCF_002910315.2 Salvelinus sp. IW2-2015 | reverse complement strand
ACTGCATCCTTCCAAACCTCCTTTACTTCTGAACATGTGTGTATGCTGGTGTGCTGTGTGTGTGTGTGTGGACACATCAGCAACATTCATCAAAATTGTTAAAAGGGTGATGAAAACCAATTGTAATAAATGCCAACAGCTTGCACAATGAAGAATCTCCAACTGTTTTGATTTAAAAAAAATCTCATTACTGCTACGCACAAGATAATTGAACTACAGAACGTAAACTTTAACTGGCACGGACAATATAATGAACTACAGAAACGTAACTTTACTGTCACGCGACAAATAATGAACTACAGAACGTAACTTTTTACTGCTCACGGACAAATATGATGAACTACAGAACGCTAACTTGTTACTGTCACGCAGACAAATAATGAATACAAACGTAAACTTTTTACTGCACGGACAAATTAATGAACTACAGAACGTAACTTTTTACGGCACGGACAAATAATGAAACTACAAGAACGTAACTTTTTACTAGGCACCGACAAATAAAACTCATAACGTAACTTACTGTCACGGACAAATAATTAACTACAGAATGTAACTTTTACTGGTCACGGACAAATAATGAACTACAGAACGTAACTTTTTACTGTCACGGACAAATTAATGAAACTACAGAACGTAACTTCTTACTTGTCACGGACAAAATTAATGCAACTACCAGAAACGTAACTTTTACTGTCACGGACCAAATAATAAACTACAGAACGTAACTTTTTACTGTCACGGAACAAATAATGAACTACAGAAAGTAAACTTTTTACTGTCACGGACAAATGTAATGAACTACCAGAAACGTAACTTTTACTGTCCACGGACAAAAAATGAACTACAGAAACGTAACTTTTTACTGCAACGGACAAATAATGAACTACAGAACGCTTAACTTTTACTGGCACGACAAATAAATGAATGAAAGATTATGGTGGAATTCAGTATTCAATTTTGTGTTTTACTTTGTTTTTCTTAGAATGCACTCGATATAATAATAATATTATACCAAATTAAGTTTCTCATACCACCTTAGCCCAAAAATACATTTAAATACAATTTTAAACTCAGTTTTTCAAACAAATTACCTGACATTTTTAATCCTAGTAAAAATTCCCTGTTTTAGGGCAGTTAGGATCACCACTTACTTTTTAAGAATGTGAAAATGTCAGAATAAATAGTAGAGGAGAATGATTTCATTTCTGATTTATTTATTTATCATCAACATTCCACAGTGCGTGTCAGAAGTTTTACATACACCTTCAATTTGTATTAGGAGCATTGCCTTTAAATTGTTTAACTTGGGTCAAATGTTTCGGGTAGCTTCCACAAGCTCCCCACAATAAGTGTATGATTTTGGGCCCATTCCTCCTGACCAGAGGCTGATGTAACTGAGTCAGGTTTGTAGGCTCCCTTGCTCGCACACACTTTTTCAGTTCACCCCCAAAATGTTCTATAGATTGAGGTCAGGAGCTTTGTGATGGCCACCTCCAATACCTTGACATGTTGTCCTTAAACTATTTGCCACAACTTTGGAAGTATCTTGGCGGTCATTGTCCATTTGAAAGACCCGATTTGCGACCAAAGCTTAAACTTCATGACTGATGTCTTGAGATGTTGCCTCAATATATCCACATAATTTTCCTACTCATGATGCCATCTATTTGAATGAAGAATGCACCAGTCCATACTGCACAAAGCACCCCACAACCATGATGCTGCCACCCCCATGCTCAAGTGGGATGGTGTCTTCGGCTTGCAAGCCTCCCCTTTTCCTTCATGCATAACGATGGCATTATGCGCCCAAACAGTTACTATTTTTGTTTCATCAAGACCAGGAGGACTTTCTCCAAAAAGTATGAAGATCTTTGTCCCAATGTTGCCAGTGCATAAACCGTTAGTTGGCTTTTTATGGCGGTTGGAGCAGTGGCTTCTTCCTGCTGAGCGGCCTATTCACGTTATATCGATATAGGACTCGTTTTCTGTGGATATAGATACTTTGTACCTGTTTCCTCCAGCATCTTCACAAGGGCCTTTGCTGTTTGTTCTGCGGATTGATTTGCACTTTTCGCACCAAAATACGTTCATCTCTAGGAGACAGAACGCGTCACCTTCCTGAGCGGTTATGACGGCTGCTTGGTTCCCATGGTGTTATATACTTGCGTACTATTGTTTGTACAGAGGAACGTGCGTACCTTCAGGCGTTTGGAAAATGCTCCCAAGGATGAACCAGACTTGTGGAGGTCTACAATTTTTTTCTGAGGTCTTGGCTGATTTCTTTTGATTTTCCCATCATGTCACGCAAAGAGGCACTGAGTTTGAAGGTAGGCCTTGAAGTACATCCACAGGTATACCTCCAATTGACTCAAACTATGTCAATTAGCCTATCAGAAGCTTCTAAAGCCATGACATAATTTTCTGGAATGTTCCAAGCTGTTTAAAGGCACAGTCAACTTAGTGTATGTAAACTTCTGACCCACTGGAATTGTGATACTGTGACTTGTAAGTGAAAAAATCTGTCTGTAAGCAATTGTTGGAAAAATGACTTGTGTCATGCACAAGTAGTACGTTTTCCAACAGTCTTTTGCATAGTTCCACAAGTGTGTCAGTAGCAGGATACCCTCAGATTTAAAATCAACAGGCTTGGCTGTAACACACACACACACACACATCTTCCCCCCCTCTGTCTCTACATACTTTACATTGTTTGCAAGATCAGACATAATACCACTATAATCCCAGTGTTCATTTTTGGAAGTTGCTTTAATTTCATCTGTATTAAATGTCAATTTGTTTATTTTATTCCGTCTGTCTTGTGGTGTCGAGACGATGTGTGAAATGTCTGACGCAGCTGTAGCGTTCTTATAGATGCAACGGAAAAATAATGTATTCCATTGAGCCCAATTCAGCCATTCCCGGGGTGTGTCTGACAGGCGTTAACGGGCATAACCTTAACGGGCATAACGTTAACGGGCATAACGTTAACAGACATAACGTTAACTGGCATAACGTTAACAGAAAAAAAGTATGAAAGATTCGCAGGAGTAAAATGAAACCGATCAATCTATTGAGATTTAAGTGACAAGTAGATTTTTCAAACACAGGAAATAGATGTCTGAAAAACACAGATCCTTAGGTGGGCGGGGTATGCGCGTTGCTAGCACTCATGTGAACAGGTACAGTGCTGTCTTGGGACTTCAGGTCGACACAGACCCCTCAGCATTGAACAAACACATACTTTGGTATAGTTTGTGTGAGTGTGTGTGTGTGTGTGCTTTTGGTTGGCAAGCTCTGTCACACGGCGCATGCAGGAATTCCCCCCAAGGTTTCTCCTGTGTTTGTTTAGCGTTGTATTCACACTCCCCTCCTCACCATAAGTGTGTGCGCGTGGCAAACAATATTTGGCCTTTGTGTTCAAAGCAACCCATCACCTTCACTGAGGAGACAGCAGAAAACACACACAGAGAGAGACACACACACAGAGAGAGAGAGAGACACACACAGAGAGAGAGAGACACACACAAGAGAGAGAGACACACACACAAGACACACACACACACAACACAAACAGAGACACACACACACACACACACACACCACACAGACACACACACACACAGAGAGAGACACACACACACACAGAGACACACACACACAGAAGAGAGACACACACCCACAGAGAGGGAGAGAACACACACACACAGAGAGACACACACACACACACACCACACAGACACACACACACAGAGAGAGACACACACACACACACACACAGAGACACACACCACACACACACACACCAGACACAACACACAGAGAGAGACACACACACACATAGAGGGAGAGACACACACATACACAGAGAGAACACACCACACATAGAGAGAGAGACATACACACACACACACACATAGAGAGAGAGACATACACACACACATCACACACACATAGAGAGAGAGACATACACACACACACACACATAGAGAGAGAGACACACACACACACAGAGGAGACAATACACATACAGAGAGAGAGAGAGACATACACACACAACACACAGAGAGAGAGAGAGAGACATGCGCACACAGAGAAGAGAGAGAGACATGCGCACACACAGAGAGAGAGAGACACGCGCACACGCACAGAGACACATAGAGAGAGAGAAATACACACGCACAGAGAGACACGCATGCAGACAGAAGAGGCGCACACCCACCCACACAAAACCACACACATACACACTCACTGACAAACTCCCAACCTCCTCATGTAAAACAAAGTGTTTTTAATTTATTAAAGACACCATATAGAAAGAGGCCCACCTCTCATTCCACTCTCTGGTCTACACCATTGCATCTCGCTCTGTACGTCCCACCTTTAATATGTCTGATTCCTTCCTCAATCTCTCCATCTTTCTTCTCTTCTTTAATCAAAGGCTGCTCCGCTGCGGTCTCAGAGCAAATCTAATATGGCAAGAGTGTTTGCACGTAACACACACGCACACACACACTGACAACAGTCTGTTTAGACATCAAAGTCTCCTGAATGTAAAGGGAGCTGTTCCTGATGTAAGGGAGGCTGTTCCTGGATGTAAGGGAGGCTGTTTCCTAGATGTAAGGGAGCTGTTCCTGGATGTAAGGGAGCTGTTCCTGGATGTAAGGGAGGCTGTTCCGGATGTAAGGAGCTGTTCCTGGATGTTAAGGGAGGCTGTTCCTGGATGTAAGGGAGGCTGTTCCTGATGTAAGGAGGCTGTTCCTGAATGTAAGGGAGCTGTTCCTGAATGTAAGGGAGGCTGTTCCTGAATGTAAGGGAGCTGTTCCTGGATGTAAGGAGAGTGGATGGAATGAACTCAGTTAGGCGGTGTCCTCTGGCGAATTGGTGATCTCAGCGGACTTCTCTAGGGCCCTATTATAAAATCTATCTAGGCCCTATATAAAATTCATTATCTAGGGCCCTTTATAAAATCATATCTAGGGCCCTTATAAAATCATAATCTTAGGCTATTTATAAAAATCATATCTAGGGCCCTATTATAAAAATCATATCTAAGGGCCCTATTATAAATCATATCTAGGGCCCTATTATAAAAATCATATCTAGGGCCCTAATTATAAAATCATATCTAGGGCCCTATTATAAAATCATATCTAGGGCCCTATTATAAAACATATAGGGCCCTATTATAAAATCATATCTAGGGCCCTATTATAAAATCATATCTAGGGACCCTCTTTTTCATTTTTTTTTCAGCACTGAGCACATTCTGCGTCTGCTGAGGCCCAAACTTGAACGTTGTGAAAATTCTGTGCAACCTGTGACCATATTTCTTCTTGTTGAACTGCCTGTTGGTTCAAGGGTTATCAGTAAGCATTTCAACGTAAAGTCTACACTTGTTGTATTCGGCGCATGTGACAAATAAAGTTTGATTTGAACATAGGCCTGTACCCGCTTTAAGTTACAGTTTTAACAGTGGCTAAGTAGCTACTGTGGCTATTTGATCATAATCTAGGCCTACCAGAGTAGAGTAAAACAAGTGGAGAAAATGCAATAACATTTAACATGGACATAGCTGTCTATCATTCAGCTTACAGTAGCAGCCAATGTGTTGTGGTGTTCAATGAAGCCCTACATTCCATGAGACTTTTGAAAGAAAATAAACATGCAGGCGCTTTACCCCTGTTTCTCCATTTGTCCTTCAGACAAGGAGGCGACTGAACATGTTGTTGTTTGATGCAAGAAACTACTACAAAATGTATTATTATTCCCATAGCATTATTACAGAGAATCAGACAAATGATGCTACCCTCTGCCTATTGGCTACTTAAGATTATTCAAGCCTGTCTCAAAATACAACACTGCCCCTTTAAGACAAAAAAAGGCCTTTACCTGACTCATCTTTTTTCAAGGATGTCTAGAAATGTACATGTTTGTGCTCAGTCACTCCCCTTGCTGCTGACTACAAATGATCTAGAACTGCCCTAATAACTCACTAACTAGCAAAGGATATGAACAAATGTGCACATGTGACAACATGTATCCCCTCGCTTTGATCTCAACAAGCTCATCTACTCACCACCACTCATGCTGTACATGCTGTAAACACAGTCCAGTTCAAAGTAAATGGAACAGAACCATATATGGCAATGGTCTATTTGCATATCGACCTACTGCAGCTCTGATTGGTTGCCACATGGTCTGTGTAGGAGTACAGGTGAGTAGTGCGTGTCAATGCAATAGAATCCTACTCCAATGCGTTCTGCCTACAACAAAATCTCTTGCGTTGAAAGTGGTTAATATTGCCTTGATTCAATCACAATTGCCACGTAAAGGAAAACGTTAAAAAGTGTTAACAGGGAAAACTCTGGAACAGTGGTCACACTGTCAAGTCAAGATCACTTTCTGAGTCAAAATGCAACCTGAGATCTACCACTCTCTGATTTTATTTTATCATGACTTAAAAAACGTAAGCCTATGCAACATTAACCAATTAAAAAAACAAGTACTGTAGCAATGAGGTTTGTGCAGTAAGCACTATAGCCCAATACATTATCACCACAGACTGGCTTGCTTGAATTTACCTGCCAATGCATGTGTTCAGGACTTTTGTTAATTATAATTTTCAAAATTGGAGTAGACTGTACGATCACACCGGTAATAAGATCGTGTTCGTATTACTTGTGAAGCACAGCTGAATGAGCATTAATTTAAAATTAATTAGGCTTTTATATCTGAATCTGGGCTGATGGTGCCAGCATCTGATGGTCAGTCTCAGCGAGGGAGAGAGCAGCAGACTGAGGGTCAATCCTCAGCGGAGGAGAGAGCAGCAGACTTGAGGGTCCCGTCTCAGCGGAGGGAGAGGCAGCAGGCAGACTGAGGGTCCGTCTCTCAACATCCTTCCTTCTCCCTATTCATCAAAACTGGCACGTGACCAAAAAAGGGACACCGTCTTCCAGCTGATGGCGAACCACTCGAGTCGCACACTACATTATTTCTGCCTCATGCACAAAATTATGTGTTACTCCTATCGACTAGGAATGCCGTGAGAATCGGCCAGTCGATTGCGACTCTACCGATTTGGCTGAGACTGCCTCTAGGAAGTTGAGTAATTTCAATCTTTGCTTTCTCTCTGGGGGCTGATACTTCAGTCTCAGGGGGCTACGCACGCACGCACACTCAGCTTAGAGGGAACATTGTCCTAAGGTTCTATAAAATGATATATAGGGCAGTAAGAGCTCCTGCAGAAGGCGAAGAGAGAGGACCACCTCAGTGAATTCCATAGAGGTCTCCACTCCTCTTTAGATAAAACAATGAAAACTATAAACTATACCAACTACTATTCACACGTCAACAAATAACACTATGCAACCA
>NW_019943983.1:66584-70926 GCF_002910315.2 Salvelinus sp. IW2-2015 | reverse complement strand
CACACACACAGAGAGAGAGACATATAATACACACACACACATTAGAGAGACACACACACACACACACACACACACACACACACACACACACACACAAGAGACACACACACACACACACATACACATAGAGAGAGAGACACACCCACACATAGAGACAACACACACAGAGATATTCACACGTCACCAAATAACACTATGCCAACCATATTCACACGTCACCAAATAACACTATGCCAACCATATTCACACGTCACCAAATAATGGATCAAAACACACTGTTTTGCAGTGAAGGTCTATAGTAGCCTCAGCAGCACTCTGTAGGGTAGCACCGTAGGGTAGAGGAACTCTGTAGGGTAGACCCGTAGGGTAGAACCGTAGGGTAGAAGATCTCTGTAGGGTAGAACCGTAGGGTAGAAGAACTCTGTAGGGTAGAACCGTAGGGTAGAGGAACTCTGTAGGGTAGAACCGTAGGGTAGGGTGGTAGGGTAGGGTAGCAGCACTCTGTAGGGTAGCACCATGGTGTAGGGTAGCAGCACTCTGTAGGGTAGCACCATGGTGTAGGGTAGAAGCACTCTGTAGGGTAGCACCATGGTGTAGGGTAGCAGCACTCTGTAGGGTAGCACCATGGTGTAGGGTAGAAGCACTCTGTTGGGTAGCACCGTGGTATAGTGTTCTGTCACTCGTGGGGACAGTACATCACCACCAAGTCTAAGGGTAGACCTTGGGTGCTGCCATAGAGTTACATTAGAAGTGCCCATTCAAGAAGGCTCAAAGTCATTGGCCACACATAAAATGACATCAAATCATGTTAGATCTACAGCAGCTTGGATTGGACTGATCATGTCAATTTCATACTTTCAAAATCTTAGCTAGCAGTCATCATGAATTTAGTCCACAATCTACTTGCAAAACCTTTTTAATCCTTGTCATATGAAGAGAAATTATAGATCAAACTTATCGGTGCTCATCGACCATTGGTCATAAACATTACACAACAAGTTGAAAATTGCAAATTCAACTGAGTGGTTTGGAAGGAATCCGTGACAATGGTAAACTGCAAGCATTGCAAAGCAATCACCAGCCTGATATTCAGTGGAGTGGATGTGTGGTCCCAATTTTGGGATTAAATGTCTCTTTTCCATGTTTAAACTGATAAACATTCAACATTGGCCATGCTGTCAATGAAGCAGGATTTGTGCCGCGCTCAAAACAGCTGTTAACTCGGAACTGGACTTCAGTGAGTTCAAGACAACTGGGAATTCTGGAAAAAACAAGCTCTGACTGGGAAATACGTTTTGAACGGTCATCCAACCTGAAGATCGATGGCTTCATCATGATTCGACCTTGTTTTTTTCTGAGTTCCCAGTTGTCTTGAAAGCACCATAAATCCAGAGAATGCCAGACTTTGATGACAACATTTACCCAAGAAGACTCAAGGCCGTAATCGCTGCCAAAGGTGCTTCAACAAAGGACTCAGTAAATGGCTGGCCTGAATACTCATGTAAATGTGATATTAATTTTTTAAATAAATTTTTTAATACAAATTCTAAAAACCGTTTTTTGCTTTGTCATTATGGGGTATGTGTGTAGATTGATTAGGGGGGGGGGTATTTAACCCATTTTAGAATAAGCTGTAACGTAACAAAATGTTGAAGAAGGTCAAGGGGTCTGATAACTTTCTGAATGCACTGTACTTTTTCCTGACACCCAAAAGTACTTTTTACATTTCAAATGCTCAGGCAGGAAGCAACAGTCCAATTCACACACCTAGCAATATAACGAATTGTCATCCCTACTGCCTCTGATCTGGCGGACTCACTAAACACACACAGTGCATTTGTAAATGTGTCTGAGTGTGGGAATGTGCCCCTGTCTGTCTCTAAATAAATGCAAGTGTTGCGTCTGGTTTGCTTAAAATACAAGGAATTTGATGTATAGCATTTACTATTTACTTTACTGAAGTTTGACAAATTTTCCACCACTGGGTAAGGTTAGTACTGTTGATAGTTAGTTGAATTGTTACTGATAGTCTGTAGAGCATCTACAGATGGACTGTCCAAATAAAGTGTTTCAGAAAATTCAATGAATTATAAGACATGACAACAAATGCATCAGTGATTCATATATTCCTGTAACTTTTTGAAACACAGGAATTCCCCTGTCTGTGTGCATGTCTACTTTGTGTAGCCGTTAGCGATGATGCTAATGATAACTATCTTCTGGTAGAGATGGAAAGGCTTTCCAAAAACCTTCTCAATTAAATGTTAACTACAAAGTAGCCTACCCTGGCAGATAGGATCAGGATTATTTTCCTCAATCCAGTGGCCATGTGTTTTGCCAACTCTGCAATCACATGAGTGATACAGGAACATTGCTAACCAAACAACGGCCTCTTGCTGGTGCACACTTGCAATAAAACCTAACTACACCCCAATATCCATAATCTCTTCTATTTTTCCCAGACCTCAAAAGTTGTCTCCAGATGTGGTCTAAGCAATGTTGTGGTCTTAAAATGTGATTAAAAAACTGAGCTGGCAAACCCAAAGAAATAGTTTGTGTGGAGGTGCTGACTAACGGCGAATTAACTATAAACTATCAAAATAAAGTTGCGCAATCCATGTATAAACTCCCAGCAATTTAATGGGTATTTACCAACGTTTCGGCATCACTGTGCCTTCTTCATAAAATGTTTGTTCTATTTTAAAGTGTTTTTTGAGAGGGAAAACCTGAAAAAAATGGGAAGATGGAAAACCTGGAAAAACCAAACTAAAAAAGAAAGTGGAATGCACAGGCACAAAACATTATAGGGCCCTACTTTTCTGACTGAAATTGTTTGTATGTGATGTCATCAGTCTGGTGAGTCTGGACTATGGGTGGCCTCTTCTCTCCAAGAAAAACACAAACATGCATACACCCGCAGGCATGCTCACATACTCTACCACTGGAGTGAAAACTCTCCAAACCATGGTTCTGAAGGTTTTGATGGTCTATACGTATACCTGTACTAGAGGTCGACCGATTATGATTTTTCAACACCGATACCGATTTATTGGAGGACCAAAAAAAGCCGATACCCGAATAATGATTATTATATATATATATATATATATATATATATATTTGTAATAATGACAATTACAACAATACCGAATGAACACTTTTATTTAACTTAATATAATACATAAATACAATCTATTTAGTCTCAAATAAATAATGAAACATGTTCAATTTGGTTTAAATAATGCAAAAACAGTGTTGGAGAAGAAAGTAAAAAAGCTAACATTTAAGTTCCTTGCTCAGAACATGAGAACATATGAAAGCCGGTGGTTCCTTATAACATGAGTCTTCCATATTCCCAGTTAAGAAGTTTTAGGTTGTAGTTATTATAGGAATTATAGGACTATTTCACTCTATACCATTTGTATTTCATATACCTTTGACTATTGGATGTTCTTATAGGCACTTTAGTATTGCCAGTGTAACAGTATAGTGTCCGTCCCTCTCCTCGCCCCTACCAGCCAAATCTCGGGAGTTGATAGGCTTGAAGTTATAAGCAGTGCTGTGCTTCAAGCATTGCGAAGAGCTGCTGGCAAACACAGGAAAGTGCTGTTTGAATGAATGCTTACGAGTCCGCTGCTGCCTACCACCGCTCAGTCAGACTGCTCTATCAAATATCAAATCATAGACGTAATAATGATAAAATAAACACACAGAAATACCAGCCTTAGGTATTTAATATCGTCAAATCCCTAAACTATCATTTCGAAAACAAAACGTTTATTCTTTCAGTGAWATACGGAACCGTTCCGTATTTTATTGAACGTGTGGCAGCCCTAAAGTCTAAATATTGCTGTTACATTGCACAACCTTCAATGTTATGTAAAATTCTGGCAAATTAATTACGGTCTTTGTTAGGAAGAAATGGTCTTCACACAGTTCGCAACGAGCCAGGCGGCCCAAACTGCTGCATATACCCTGATTCTGCTTGTACAGAACGCAAGAGAAGTGACACTATTTCCCTAGTTTAATATTGCTGCTAACATGAATTTATTTTAACATATGCCGATTTTTTTTATATATTTTTTTTATTATTATTATTATTTTTTATATACTTGTGTACTGATTTTAAGAAAGGCATTTAAGAAAGGCAATAATGTTTATGGTTAGGTACATTGGTGCAACGATGGTGCTTTTTTCGCGAATGCGCTTTTGTTAAATCATCACCCGTTTGGCGAAGTAGGCTGTGATTCGATGATAAATTAACAGGCACCGCTTTGATGATATGCAACGCAGGACAAGCTAGTTAACCTAGTGATATCATCAACCATGTGTAGTTAACTAG